>NC_092095.1:2213423-2243274 GCF_045679555.1 Salvelinus alpinus
GTAGATCTAGCTGGTCTGTCATTATATAATAGAGACAGTAGATCTAGCTGGTCTGTCATAATGTAATAGAGACATTAGATCTAGCTGGTCTGTCATAATATAATAGAGACAGTATATCTAGCTGGTCTGTCATAATATAATAGAGACAGTAGATCTAGCTGGCCTGTCATAATATAATAGATACTGTAGATCTAGCTGGTCTGTCATAATATAATAGAGACATTAGATCTAGCTGGTCTGTCATAATGTAATAGAGACATTAGATCTAGCTGGTCTGTCATAATATAATAGAGACAGTAGATCTAGCTGGCCTGTCATAATGTAATAGAGACATTAGATCTAGCTGGTCTGTCATAATGTAATAGAGACATTAGATCTAGCTGGTCTGTCATAATATAATAGAGACAGTAGATCTAGCTGGTCTGTCATAATATAATAGAGACAGTAGATCTAGCTGGCCTGTCATAATATAATAGATACTGTAGATCTAGCTGGTCTGTCATAATATAATAGAGACATTAGATCTAGCTGGTCTGTCATAATGTAATAGAGACATTAGATCTAGCTGGTCTGTCATAACATAATAGAGACAGTAGATCTAGCTGGCCTGTCATAATATAATAGATACTGTAGATCTAGCTGGTCTGTCATAATATAATAGAGACATTAGATCTAGCTGGTCTGTCATAATATAATAGAGACAGTATATCTAGCTGGTCTGTCATAATATAATAGAGACAGTAGATCTAGCTGGCCTGTCATAATATAATAGATACTGTAGATCTAGCTGGTCTGTCATAATATAATAGAGACATTAGATCTAGCTGGTCTGTCATAATATAATAGAGACAGTATATCTAGCTGGTCTGTCATAATATAAAAGAGACAGTAGATCTAGCTGGTCTGTCATAATATAATAGAGACATTAGATCTAGCTGGTCTGTCATAATATAATAGAGGCAGAAGATCTAAATGGTCTGTCATAATATAATAGAGACAGTTTATCTAGCTGGTCTGTCATAATATAATAGAGACAGTAGATCTAGCTGGTCTGTCATAATGTAATAGAGACATTAGATCTAGCTGGTCTGTCATAATATAATAGAGACAGTAGATCTAGCTGGTCTGTCATAATATAATAGAGACATTATATCTAACTGGTCTGTCATAATATAATAGAGACAGTAGATCTAGCTGGTCTGTCATAATATAATAGAGACAGTAGATCTAGCTGGTCTGTCATAATGTAATAGAGACATTAGATCTCGCTGGTCTGTCATAATATAATAGAGACAGTAGATCTAGCTGGTCTGTCATAATATAATAGAGACAGTAGATCTAGCTGGTCTGTCATAATATAATAGATACTGTAGATCTAGCTGGTCTCTCATAATATAATAGAGACATTAGATCTAGCTGGTCTGTCATAATGTAATAGAGACAGTAGATCTAGCTGGTCTGTCATAATGTAATAGAGACATTAGATCTAGCTGGTCTGTCATAATGTAATAGAGACAGTATATCTAGCTGGTCTGTCATAATATAATAGAGACAGTAGATCTAGCTGGTCTGTCATAATATATTAGAGACAGTAGATCTAGCTGGTCTGTCATAATTTAATAGAGACTGTAGATCTAGCTGGCCTGTCATAATATAATAGATACTGTAGATCTAGCTGGTCTCTCATAATATAATAGAGACATTAGATCTAGCTGGTCTGTCATAATGTAATAGAGACATTAGATCTAACTGGTCTGTCATAATATAATAGAGACAGTAGATCTAGCTGGCCTGTCATAATATAATAGATACTATAGAACTAGCTGGTCTGTCACAATAAAATAGAGACAGTATATCTAGCTGGTCTGTCATAATATAATAGAGACAGTAGATCTAGCTGGTCTGTCATAATATAATAGAGACAGTAGATCTAGCTGGTCTGTCATAATATAATAGAGACAGTAGATCTTGCTGGTCTGTCATAATATAATAGAGACATTAGATCTAGCTGGTCTGTCATAATGTAATAGAGACAGTATATCTAGCTGGTCTGTCATAATGTAATAGAGACATTAGATCTAGCTGGTCTGTCATAATATAATAGAGACAGTAGATCTAGCTGGCCAGTCATACTATAATAGAGACAGTAGATCTAGCTGGCCCGTCATACTACAATAGATACTGTAGATCTAGCTGGTCTGTCATAATATAATAGAGACAGTATATCTAGCTGGTCTGTCATAATATAATAGAGACAGTAGATCTAACTGGTCTGTCATAATAAAATAGAGACATTAGATCTAGCTGGTCTGTCATAATAATATAATAGAGACAGTATATCTAGCTGGTCTGTCATAATATAATAGAGACAGTAGATCTAGCTAGTCTGTCATAATATAATAGAGATAGTATAGCTAGCTGGTCTGTCATAATATAATAGAGACAGTAGATCTAGCTGGTCTGTCATAATAAAATAGAGACATTAGATCTAGCTGGTCTGTCATAATATCATAGAGGCAGTAGATCTAGCTGGTCTGTCTTTATATAATAGAGCCAGTAGATCTAGCTGGTCTGTCATAATATAATAGAGACATTAGATCTAGCTGGTCTGTCATAATATAATAGAGGCAGTAGATCTAACTGGTCTGTCATAATATAATAGAGACAGTTTATCTAGCTGGTCTGTCATAATATAATAGAGACAGTAGATCTAGCTGGTCTGTCATAATGTAATAGAGACATTAGATCTAGCTGGTCTGTCATAATATAATAGAGACAGTAGATCTAGCTGGTCTGTCATAATATAATAGAGACATTAGATCTAGCTGGTCTGTCATAATATAATAGAGGCAGTAGATCTAGCTGGTCTGTCATTATATAATAGAGACATTAGATCTAGCTGGTCTGTCATAATGTAATAGAGACTGTAGATCTAGCTGGTCTCTCATAATATAATAGAGACATTAGATCTAGTTGGTCTGTCATAATGTAATAGAGACATTAGATCTAGCTGGTCTGTCAAAATATAATAGAGACAGTAGATCTAGCTGGCCTGTCATAATATAATAGATACTATAGAACTAGCTGGTCTGTCACAATAAAATAGAGACATTAGATCTAGCTGGTCTGTCATAATATAATAGAGACATTAGATCTAGCTGGTCTGTCATAATGTAATAGAGACATTAGATCTAGCTGGTCTGCCATAATGTAATAGAGACATTAGATCTAGCTGGTCTGTCATAATATAATAGAGACAGTAGATCTAGCTGGTCTGTCATAATTTAATAGAGACTGTAGATCTAGCTGGCCTGTCATAATATAATAGATACTGTAGATCTAGCTGGTCTCTCATAATATAATAGAGACATTAGATCTAGTTGGTCTGTCATAATGTAATAGAGACATTAGATCTAGCTGGTCTGTCAAAATATAATAGAGACAGTAGATCTAGCTGGCCTGTCATAATATAATAGATACTATAGAACTAGCTGGTCTGTCACAATAAAATAGAGACATTAGATCTAGCTGGTCTGTCATAATATAATAGAGACATTAGATCTAGCTGGTCTGTCATAATGTAATAGAGACATTAGATCTAGCTGGTCTGCCATAATGTAATAGAGACATTAGATCTAGCTGGTCTGTCATAATATAATAGAGACAGTAGATCTAGCTGGTCTGTCATAATTTAATAGAGACTGTAGATCTAGCTGGCCTGTCATAATATAATAGATACTGTAGTTCCAGCTGGTCTCTCATAATATAATAGAGACATTAGATCTAGCTGGTCTGTCATAATGTAATAGAGACATTAGATCTAACTGGTCTGTCATAATATAATAGAGACAGTAGATCTAGCTGGCCTGTCATAATATAATAGATACTATAGAACTAGCTGGTCTGTCACAATAAAATAGAGACAGTATATCTAGCTGGTCTGTCATAATATAATAGAGACAGTAGATCTAGCTGGTCTGTCATAATATAATAGAGACATTAGATCTAGCTGGTCTGTCATAATATAATAGAGACAGTAGATCTAGCTGGTCTGTCATAATGTAATAGAGACATTAGATCTAGCTGGTCTGTCATAATATAATAGAGACAGTAGATCTAGCTGGTCTGTCATAATATAATAGAGACATTAGATCTAGCTGGTCTGTCATAATATAATAGAGGCAGTAGATCTAGCTGGTCTGTCATAATATAATAGAGACAGTAGATCTAGCTGGTCTGTCATAATTTAATAGAGACTGTAGATCTAGCTGGTCTGTCATAATATAATAGAGACTGTAGATCTAGCTGGTCTGTCATAATATAATAGAGACATTAGATCTAGTTGGTCTGTCATAATGTAATAGAGACATTAGATCTAGCTGGTCTGTCATAATATAATAGAGACAGTAGATCTAGCTGGCCTGTCATAATATAATAGATACTATAGAACTAGCTGGTCTGTCACAATAAAATAGAGACATTAGATCTAGCTGGTCTGTCATAATATAATAGAGACATTAGATCTAGCTGGTCTGTCATAATGTAATAGAGACATTAGATCTAGCTGGTCTGCCATAATGTAATAGAGACATTAGATCTAGCTGGTCTGTCATAATATAATAGAGACAGTAGATCTAGCTGGTCTGTCATAATTTAATAGAGACTGTAGATCTAGCTGGCCTGTCATAATATAATAGATACTGTAGATCTAGCTGGTCTCTCATAATATAATAGAGACATTAGATCTAGATGGTCTGTCATAATGTAATAGAGACATTAGATCTAGCTGGTCTGTCATAATATAATAGAGACATTAGATCTAGCTGGTCTGTCATAATATAATAGATACTATAGATCTAGCTGGTCTGTCACAATATAATAGAGACAGTATATCTAGCTGGTCTGTCATAATATAATAGAGACAGTAGATCTAGCTGGTCTGTCATAATATAATAGAGACATTAGATCTAGCTGGTCTGTCATAATATAATAGAGACAGTAGATCTAGCTGGTCTGTCATAATATAATAGAGACAGTAGATCTAGCTGGTCTGTCATAATGTAATAGAGACAGTAGATCTAGCTGGTCTGTCATAATGTAATAGAGACATTAGATCTAGCTGGTCTGTCATAATATAATAGAGACATTAGATCTAGCTGGTCTGTCATAATATAATAGAGACATTAGATCTAGCTGGTCTGTCATAATATAATAGAGGCAGTAGATCTAGCTGGTCTGTCATTATATAATAGAGACAGTAGATCTAGCTGGTCTGTCATAATGTAATAGAGACAGTAGATCTAGCTGGCCTGTCATAATATAATAGATACTGTAGATCTAGCTGGTCTGTCATAATATAATAGAGACATTAGATCTAGCTGGTCTGTCATAATGTAATAGAGACATTAGATCTAGCTGGTCTGTCATAATATAATAGAGACAGTAGATCTAGCTGGCCTGTCATAATATAATAGATACTATAGAACTAGCTGGTCTGTCACAATAAAATAGAGACATTAGATCTAGCTGGTCTGTCATAATATAATAGAGACATTAGATCTAGCTGGTCTGTCATAATGTAATAGAGACATTAGATCTAGCTGGTCTGCCATAATGTAATAGAGACATTAGATCTAGCTGGTCTGTCATAATATAATAGAGACAGTAGATCTAGCTGGTCTGTCATAATTTAATAGAGACTGTAGATCTAGCTGGCCTGTCATAATATAATAGATACTGTAGTTCCAGCTGGTCTCTCATAATATAATAGAGACATTAGATCTAGCTGGTCTGTCATAATGTAATAGAGACATTAGATCTAACTGGTCTGTCATAATATAATAGAGACAGTAGATCTAGCTGGCCTGTCATAATATAATAGATACTATAGAACTAGCTGGTCTGTCACAATAAAATAGAGACAGTATATCTAGCTGGTCTGTCATAATATAATAGAGACAGTAGATCTAGCTGGTCTGTCATAATATAATAGAGACATTAGATCTAGCTGGTCTGTCATAATATAATAGAGACAGTAGATCTTGCTGGTCTGTCATAATATAATAGAGACAGTATATCTAGCTGGTCTGTCATAATGTAATAGAGACAGTATATCTAGCTGGTCTGTCATAATGTAATAGAGACAGTATATCTAGCTGGTCTGTCATAATGTAATAGAGACATTAGATCTAGCTGGTCTGTCATAATATAATAGAGACAGTAGATCTAGCTGGCCCGTCATACAATAATAGAGACAGTAGATCTAGCTGGCCCGTCATACTATAATAGATACTGTAGATCTAGCTCGTCTGTCATAATATAATAGAGACAGTATATCTAGCTGGTCTGTCATAATATAATAGAGACAGTAGATCTAACTGGTCTGTCATAATAAAATAGAGACATTAGATCTAGCTGGTCTGTCATAATATAATAGAGACAGTATATCTAGCTGGTCTGTCTTTATATAATAGAGACAGTAGATCTAGCTGGTCTGTCATAATGTAATAGAGACATTAGATCTAGCTGGTCTGTCATAATATAATAGAGACAGTATATCTAGCTGGTCTGCCATAATATAATAGAGACATTAGATCTAGCTGGTCTGTCATAATGTAATAGAGACAGTAGATCTAGCTGGCCTGTCATAATATAATATATACTGTAGATCTAGCTGGTCTGTCATAATGTAATAGAGACTGTATTTCTAGCTGGTCTGTCATAATATAACAGAGACAATATATCTAGCTGGTCTGTCATAATATAATAGAGACAGTAGATCTAGCTGGTCTGTCATAATGTAATAGAGACAGTATATCTAGCTGGTCTGTCATAATATAACAGAGACAATATATCTAGCTGGTCTGTCATAATATAATAGAGACAGTAGATCTAGCTGGTCTGTCATAATATAATAGAGACAGTAGATCTAGCTGGTCTGTCATTATATAATAGAGACAGTAGATCTAGCTGGTCTGTCATAATATAATAGAGACAGTATATCTAGCTGGTCTGTCATAATATAATAGAGACAGTAGATCTTGCTGGTCTGTCATAATTTAATAGAGACATTAGATCTAGCTGGTCTGTCATAATGTAATAGAGACTGTAGATCTAGCTGGCCTGTCATAATATAATAGATACTGTAGATCTAGCTGGTCTCTCATAATATAATAGAGACATTAGATTTAGCTGGTCTGTCATAATGTAATAGAGACATTAGATCTAGCTGGTCTGTCAAAATATAATAGAGACAGTAGATCTAGCTGGCCTGTCATAATATAATAGATACTATAGAACTAGCTGGTCTGTCACAATAAAATAGAGACATTAGATCTAGCTGGTCTGTCATAATATAATAGAGACATTAGATCTAGCTGGTCTGTCATAATGTAATAGAGACATTAGATCTAGCTGGTCTGCCATAATGTAATAGAGACATTAGATCTAGCTGGTCTGTCATAATATAATAGAGACAGTAGATCTAGCTGGTCTGTCATAATTTAATAGAGACTGTAGATCTAGCTGGCCTGTCATAATATAATAGATACTGTAGATCTAGCTGGTCTCTCATAATATAATAGAGACATTAGATCTAGCTGGTCTGTCATAATGTAATAGAGACATTAGATCTAACTGGTCTGTCATAATATAATAGAGACAGTAGATCTAGCTGGCCTGTCATAATATAATAGATACTATAGAACTAGCTGGTCTGTCACAATAAAATAGAGACAGTATATCTAGCTGGTCTGTCATAATATAATAGAGACAGTAGATCTAGCTGGTCTGTCATAATATAATAGAGACATTAGATCTAGCTGGTCTGTCATAATATAATAGAGACAGTAGATCTTGCTGGTCTGTCATAATATAATAGAGACAGTATATCTAGCTGGTCTGTCATAATGTAATAGAGACAGTATATCTAGCTGGTCTGTCATAATGTAATAGAGACAGTATATCTAGCTGGTCTGTCATAATGTAATAGAGACATTAGATCTAGCTGGTCTGTCATAATATAATAGAGACAGTAGATCTAGCTGGCCCGTCATACAATAATAGAGACAGTAGATCTAGCTGGCCCGTCATACTATAATAGATACTGTAGATCTAGCTCGTCTGTCATAATATAATAGAGACAGTATATCTAGCTGGTCTGTCATAATATAATAGAGACAGTAGATCTAACTGGTCTGTCATAATAAAATAGAGACATTAGATCTAGCTGGTCTGTCATAATATAATAGAGACAGTATATCTAGCTGGTCTGTCATAATATAATAGAGACAGTAGATCTAGCTAGTCTATCATAATATAATAGAGATAGTATATCTAGCTGGTCTGTCACAATATAATAGAGACAGTAGACCTAGCTGGTCTGTCATAATATCATAGAGGCAGTAGATCTAGCTGGTCTGTCTTTATATAATAGAGACAGTAGATCTAGCTGGTCTGTCATAATGTAATAGAGACATTAGATCTAGCTGGTCTGTCATAATATAATAGAGACAGTATATCTAGCTGGTCTGCCATAATATAATAGAGACATTAGATCTAGCTGGTCTGTCATAATGTAATAGAGACAGTAGATCTAGCTGGCCTGTCATAATATAATATATACTGTAGATCTAGCTGGTCTGTCATAATGTAATAGAGACAGTAGATCTAGCTGGTCTGTCATAATATAACAGAGACAATATATCTAGCTGGTCTGTCATAATATAATAGAGACAGTAGATCTAGCTGGTCTGTCAGAATATAATAGAGACAGTAGATCTAGCTGGTCTGTCATAATATAATAGAGACAGTAGATCTAGCTGGTCTGTCATAATATAATAGAGACATTAGATCTAGCTGGTCTGTCATAATATAATAGAGACAGTAGATCTAGCTGGTCTGTCATAATATAATAGAGACATTAGACCTAGCTGGTCTGTCATAATATAATAGAGGCAGTAGATCTAGCTGGTCTGTCATTATATAATAGAGACAGTAGATCTAGCTGGTCTGTCATAATATAATAGAGACATTAGATCTAGCTGGTCTGTCATAATATAATAGAGACAGTAGATCTTGCTGGTCTGTCATAATATAATAGAGACATTAGATCTAGCTGGTCTGTCATAATGTAATAGAGACAGTATATCTAGCTGGTCTGTCATAATATAACAGAGACAATATATCTAGCTGGTCTGTCATAATATAATAGAGACAGTAGATCTAGCTGGTCTGTCATAATGTAATAGAGACAGTATATCTAGCTGGTCTGTCATAATATAACAGAGACAATATATCTAGCTGGTCTGTCATAATATAATAGAGACAGTAGATCTAGCTGGTCTGTCATAATATAATAGAGACAGTAGATCTAGCTGGTCTGTCATTATATAATAGAGACAGTAGATCTAGCTGGTCTGTCATAATATAATAGAGACAGTATATCTAGCTGGTCTGTCTTTATATAATAGAGACAGTAGATCTAGCTGGTCTGTCATAATGTAATAGAGACATTAGATCTAGCTGGTCTGTCATAATATAATAGAGACAGTATATCTAGCTGGTCTGCCATAATATAATAGAGACATTAGATCTAGCTGGTCTGTCATAATGTAATAGAGACAGTAGATCTAGCTGGCCTGTCATAATATAATATATACTGTAGATCTAGCTGGTCTGTCATAATGTAATAGAGACAGTATTTCTAGCTGGTCTGTCATAATATAACAGAGACAATATATCTAGCTGGTCTGTCATAATATAATAGAGACAGTAGATCTAGCTGGTCTGTCATAATATAATAGAGACAGTAGATCTAGCTGGCCTGTCATAATATAATAGATACTGTAGATCTAGCTGGTCTGTCATAATAAAATAGAGACATTAGATCTAGCTGGTCTGTCATAATATAATAGAGACAGTAGATCTAGCTGGTCTGTCATAATATAATAGAGACATTAGACCTAGCTGGTCTGTCATAATATAATAGAGACAGTAGATCTAGCTGGTCTGTCATAATATAATAGAGACAGTAGATCTAGCTGGTCTGTCATAATATAATAGAGACAGTATATCTAGCTGGTCTGTCATAATATAATAGAGACAGTAGATCTTGCTGGTCTGTCATAATATAATAGAGACATTAGATCTAGCTGGTCTGTCATAATGTAATAGAGACAGTATATCTAGCTGGTCTGTCATAATATAACAGAGACAATATATCTAGCTGGTCTGTCATAATATAATAGAGACAGTAGATCTAGCTGGTCTGTCATAATGTAATAGAGACAGTATATCTAGCTGGTCTGTCATAATATAACAGAGACAATATATCTAGCTGGTCTGTCATAATATAATAGAGACAGTAGATCTAGCTGGTCTGTCATAATATAATAGAGACAGTAGATCTAGCTGGCCTGTCATAATATAATAGATACTGTAGATCTAGCTGGTCTTTCATAATAAAATAGAGACATTAGATCTAGCTGGTCTGTCATAATATAATAGATACTGTAGATCTAGTTGGTCTGTCATAATATAATAGAGACATTAGACCTAGCTGGTCTGTCATAATATAATAGAGGCAGTAGATCTAGCTGGTCTGTCATTATAAAATAGAGACAGTAGATCTAGCTGGTCTGTCATAATATAATAGAGACAGTATATCTAGCTGGTCTGTCATAATATAATAGAGACAGTAGATCTTGCTGGTCTGTCATAATATAATAGAGACATTAGATCTAGCTGGTCTGTCATAATGTAATAGAGACAGTATATCTAGCTGGTCTGTCATAATATAACAGAGACAATATATCTAGCTGGTCTGTCATAATATAATAGAGACAGTAGATCTAGCTGGTCTGTCATAATATAATAGAGACATTAGATCTAGCTGGTCTGTCATAATATAACAGAGACAGTATATCTAGCTGGTCTGTCATAATATAATAGAGACAGTAGATCTAGCTGGTCTGTCATAATATAATAGAGACAGTAGATCTAGCTGGTCTGTCATAATATAATAGAGACAGTAGATCTAGCTGGTCTGTCATAATATAATAGAGACAGTATATCTAGCTGGTCTGTCATAATATAATAGAGACAGTAGATCTTGCTGGTCTGTCATAATTTAATAGAGACATTAGATCTAGCTGGTCTGTCATAATGTAATAGAGACAGTATATCTAGCTGGTCTGTCATAATATAATAGAGACAGTATATCTAGCTGGTCTGTCATAATATAATAGAGACAGTAGATCTAGCTGGCCTGTCATAATATAATAGATACTGTAGATCTAGCTGGTCTGTCATAATATAATAGAGACATTAGATCTAGCTGGTCTGTCATAATATAATAGAGACAGTATATCTAGCTGGTCTGTCATAATATAATAGAGACAGTAGATCTAGCTGGTCTGTCATAATATAATAGAGACATTAGATCTAGCTGGTCTGTCATAATATAATAGAGGCAGTAGATCTAACTGGTCTGTCATAATATAATAGAGACAGTATATCTAGCTGGTCTGTCATAATATAATAGAGACAGTAGATCTAGCTGGTCTGTCATAATGTAACAGAGACATTAGATCTAGCTGGTCTGTCATTATATAATAGAGACAGTAGATCTAGCTGGTCTGTCATAATATAATAGAGACAGTATATCTAGCTGGTCTGTCATAATATAATAGAGACAGTAGATCTAGCTGGTCTGTCATAATTTAATAGAGACGTTAGATCTAGCTGGTCTGTCATAATATAATAGAGACATTAGATCTAGCTGGTCTGTCATAATATAATAGAGACAGTAGATCTAGCTGGTCTGTCATAATATAATAGAGACAGTAGATCTAGCTGGTCTGTCATAATATAATAGAGACATTAGATCTAGCTGGTCTGTCATAATATAATAGAGGCAGTAGATCTAACTGGTCTATCATAATATAATAGAGACAGTATATCTAGCTGGTATGTCATAATATAATAGAGACAGTAGATCTAGCTGGTCTGTCATAATATAATAGAGACATTAGATCTAGCTGGTCTGTCATAATATAATAGAGACAGTAGATCTAGCTGGACTGTCATAATATAATAGAGACATTAGATCTAGCTGGTCTGTCATAATATAATAGAGGCAGTAGATCTAGCTGGTCTGTCATTATATAATAGAGACAGTAGATCTAGCTGGTCCGTCATAATATAATAGAGACATTAGATCTAGCTGGTCTGTCATAATATAATAGAGACAGTATATCTAGCTGGTCTGTCATAATTTAATAGAGACTGTAGATCTAGCTGGCCTGTCATAATATAATAGATACTGTAGATCTAGCTGGTCTCTCATAATATAATAGAGACATTAGATCTAGCTGGTCTGTCATAATGTAATAGAGACATTAGATCTAGCTGGTCTGTCATAATATAATAGAGACAGTAGATCTAGCTGGCCTGTCATAATATAATAGATACTATAGAACTAGCTGGTCTGTCACAATAAAATAGAGACATTAGATCTAGCTGGTATGTCATAATATAATAGAGACAGTATATCTAGCTGGTCTGTCATAATATAATAGAGACAGTAGATCTAGCTGGTCTGTCATAATATAATAGAGACATTAGATCTAGCTGGTCTGTCATAATATAATAGAGGCAGTAGATCTAGCTGGTCTATCATAATATAATAGAGACAGTATATCTAGCTGGTCTGTCATAATATAATAGAGACAGTAGATCTAGCTGGTCTGTCATAATATAATAGAGACATTAGATCTAGCTGGTCTGTCATAATATAATAGAGACAGTAGATCTAGCTGGACTGTCATAATATAATAGAGACATTAGATCTAGCTGGTCTGTCATAATATAATAGAGGCAGTAGATCTAGCTGGTCTGTCATTATATAATAGAGACAGTAGATCTAGCTGGTCTGTCATAATATAATAGAGACATTAGATCTAGCTGGTCTGTCATAATATAATAGAGACAGTATATCTAGCTGGTCTGTCATAATTTAATAGAGACTGTAGATCTAGCTGGCCTGTCATAATATAATAGATACTGTAGATCTAGCTGGTCTCTCATAATATAATAGAGACATTAGATCTAGCTGGTCTGTCATAATGTAATAGAGACATTAGATCTAGCTGGTCTGTCATAATATAATAGAGACAGTAGATCTAGCTGGCCTGTCATAATATAATAGATACTATAGAACTAGCTGGTCTGTCACAATAAAATAGAGACATTAGATGTAGCTGGTCTGTCATAATATAATAGAGACAGTATATCTAGCTGGTCTGTCATAATATAATAGAGACAGTAGATCTAGCTGGTCTGTCATAATATAATAGAGACATTAGATCTAGCTGGTCTGTCATAATATAATAGAGGCAGTAGATCTAACTGGTCTATCATAATATAATAGAGACAGTATATCTAGCTGGTCTGTCATAATATAATAGAGACAGTAGATCTAGCTGGTCTGTCATAATATAATAGAGACATTAGATCTAGCTGGTCTGTCATAATATAATAGAGACAGTAGATCTAGCTGGACTGTCATAATATAATAGAGACATTAGATCTAGCTGGTCTGTCATAATATAATAGAGGCAGTAGATCTAGCTGGTCTGTCATTATATAATAGAGACAGTAGATCTAGCTGGTCTGTCATAATATAATAGAGACATTAGATCTAGCTGGTCTGTCATAATATAATAGAGACAGTATATCTAGCTGGTCTGTCATAATTTAATAGAGACTGTAGATCTAGCTGGCCTGTCATAATATAATAGATACTGTAGATCTAGCTGGTCTCTCATAATATAATAGAGACATTAGATCTAGCTGGTCTGTCATAATGTAATAGAGACATTAGATCTAGCTGGTCTGTCATAATATAATAGAGACAGTAGATCTAGCTGGCCTGTCATAATATAATAGATACTATAGAACTAGCTGGTCTGTCACAATAAAATAGAGACATTAGATCTAGCTGGTATGTCATAATATAATAGAGACAGTATATCTAGCTGGTCTGTCATAATATAATAGAGACAGTAGATCTAGCTGGTCTGTCATAATATAATAGAGACAGTAGATCTTGCTGGTCTGTCATAATATAATAGAGACATTAGATCTAGCTGGTCTGTCATAATGTAATAGAGACATTAGATCTAGCTGGTCTGCCATAATGTAATAGAGACATTAGATCTAGCTGGTCTGTCATAATATAATAGAGACATTAGATCTAGCTGGTCTGTCATAATGTAATAGAGACAGTAGATCTAGCTGGCCTGTCATAATATAATATATACTGTAGATCTAGCTGGTCTGTCATAATGTAATAGAGACAGTATTTCTAGCTGGTCTGTCATAATATAACAGAGACAATATATCTAGCTGGTCTGTCATAATATAATAGAGACAGTAGATCTAGCTGGTCTGTCATAATATAATAGAGACAGTAGATCTAGCTGGCCTGTCATAATATAATAGATACTGTAGATCTAGCTGGTCTGTCATAATAAAATAGAGACATTAGATCTAGCTGGTCTGTCATAATATAATAGAGACAGTAGATCTAGCTGGTCTGTCATAATATAATAGAGACATTAGACCTAGCTGGTCTGTCATAATATAATAGAGACAGTAGATCTAGCTGGTCTGTCATTATAAAATAGAGACAGTAGATCTAGCTGGTCTGTCATAATATAATAGAGACAGTAGATCTAGCTGGTCTGTCATAATATAATAGAGACAGTAGATCTTGCTGGTCTGTCATAATATAATAGAGACATTAGATCTAGCTGGTCTGTCATAATGTAATAGAGACAGTATATCTAGCTGGTCTGTCATAATATAACAGAGACAATATATCTAGCTGGTCTGTCATAATATAATAGAGACAGTAGATCTAGCTGGTCTGTCATAATGTAATAGAGACAGTATATCTAGCTGGTCTGTCATAATATAACAGAGACAATATATCTAGCTGGTCTGTCATAATATAATAGAGACAGTAGATCTAGCTGGTCTGTCATAATATAATAGAGACAGTAGATCTAGCTGGTCTGTCATAATGTAATAGAGACATTAGATCTAACTGGTCTGTCATAATATAATAGAGACAGTAGATCTAGCTGGCCTGTCATAATATAATAGATACTATAGAACTAGCTGGTCTGTCACAATAAAATAGAGACAGTATATCTAGCTGGTCTGTCATAATATAATAGAGACAGTAGATCTAGCTGGTCTGTCATAATATAATAGAGACATTAGATCTAGCTGGTCTTTCATAATATAATAGAGACAGTAGATCTTGCTGGTCTGTCATAATATAATAGAGACATTAGATCTAGCTGGTCTGTCATAAATTAATAGAGACAGTATATCTAGCTGGTCTGTCATAATGTAATAGAGACATTAGATCTAGCTGGTCTGTCATAATATAATAGAGACAGTAGATCTAGCTGGCCTGTCATAATATAATAGATACTATAGAACTAGCTGGTCTGTCACAATAAAATAGAGACAGTATATCTAGCTGGTCTGTCATAATATAATAGAGACAGTAGATCTAGCTGGTCTGTCATAATATAATAGAGACATTAGATCTAGCTGGTCTGTCATAATATAATAGAGACAGTAGATCTAGCTGGTCTGTCATAATGTAATAGAGACATTAGATCTAGCTGGTCTGTCATAATGTAATAGAGACATTAGATCTAGCTGGTCTGTCATAATATAATAGAGACAGTAGATCTAGCTGGTCTGTCATAATATAATAGAGACATGTAGATCTAGCTGGTCTGTCATAATATAATAGAGACAGTAGATCTAGCTGGTCTGTCATAATATAATAGAGACAGTAGATCTAGCTGGTCTGTCATAATATAATAGAGACAGTATATCTAGCTGGTCTGTCATAATAATATAATAGAGACATTAGATCTAGCTGGTCTGTCATAATGTAATAGAGACATTAGATCTAGCTGGTCTGTCATAATATAATAGAGGCAGTAGATCTAGCTGGTCTGTCATTATATAATAGAGACATTAGATCTAGCTGGTCTGTCATAATGTAATAGAGACATTAGATCTAGCTGGTCTGTCATAATATAATAGAGGCAGTAGATCTAGCTGGTCTGTCATTATATAATAGAGACATTAGATCTAGCTGGTCTGTCATAATGTAATAGAGACATTAGATCTAGCTGGTCTGTCATAATATAATAGAGACAGTAGATCTAGCTGGTCTGTCATAATATAATAGAGACATTAGATCTAGCTGGTCTGTCATAATATAATAGAGACATTAGATCTAGCTGGTCTGTCATAATGTAATAGAGACATTAGATCTAGCTGGTCTGTCATAATGTAATAGAGACATTAGATCTAGCTGGTCTGTCATAATATAATAGAGACATTAGATCTAGCTGGTCTGTCATAATGTAATAGAGACATTAGATCTAGCTGGTCTGTCATAATATAATAGAGACAGTAGATCTAGCTGGTCTGTCATAATATAATAGAGACAGTAGATCTAGCTGGTCTGTCATAATGTAATAGAGACAGTAGATCTAGCTGGTCTGTCATAATATAATAGAGACATTAGATCTAGCTGGTCTGTCATAATATAATAGAGACATTAGATCTAGCTGGTCTGTCATAATATAATAGAGACATTAGATCTAGCTGGTCTGTCATTATATAATAGAGACAGTAGATCTAGCTGGTCTGTCATAATATAATAGAGACATTAGATCTAGCTGGTCTGTCATAATATAATAGAGACATTAGATCTAGCTGGTCTGTCATAATATAATAGAGACATTAGATCTAGCTGGTCTGTCATAATGTAATAGAGACATGTAGATCTAGCTGGTCTGTCATAATATAATAGAGACATTAGATCTAGCTGGTCTGTCATAATGTAATAGAGACATTAGATCTAGCTGGTCTGTCATTATATAATAGAGACATTAGATCTAGCTGGTCTGTCATAATATAATAGAGACATTAGATCTAGCTGGTCTGTCATAATATAATAGAGACATTAGATCTAGCTGGTCTGTCATTATATAATAGAGACATTAGATCTAGCTGGTCTGTCATAATATAATAGAGACATTAGATCTAGCTGGTCTGTCATAATATAATAGAGACATTAGATCTAGCTGGTCTGTCATTATATAATAGAGACATTAGATCTAGCTGGTCTGTCATAATATAATAGAGACATTAGATCTAGCTGGTCTGTCATAATGTAATAGAGACATTAGATCTAGCTGGTCTGTCATAATGTAATAGAGACATTAGATCTAGCTGGTCTGTCATAATATAATAGAGACATTAGATCTAGCTGGTCTGTCATAATGTAATAGAGACATGTAGATCTAGCTGGTCTGTCATTATATAATAGAGACATTAGATCTAGCTGGTCTGTCATAATGTAATAGAGACATTAGATCTAGCTGGTCTGTCATAATGTAATAGAGACATTAGATCTAGCTGGTCTGTCATAATATAATAGAGACATTAGATCTAGCTGGTCTGTCATAATGTAATAGAGACATTAGATCTAGCTGGTCTGTCATAATGTAATAGAGACATTAGATCTAGCTGGTCTGTCATAATGTAATAGAGACATTAGATCTAGCTGGTCTGTCATAATATAATAGAGACATTAGATCTAGCTGGTCTGTCATAATGTAATAGAGACATTAGATCTAGCTGGTCTGTCATAATGTAATAGAGACATTAGATCTAGCTGGTCTGTCATTATATAATAGAGACATTAGATCTAGCTGGTCTGTCATAATGTAATAGAGACATTAGATCTAGCTGGTCTGTCATAATGTAATAGAGACATTAGATCTAGCTGGTCTGTCATAATGTAATAGAGACATTAGATCTAGCTGGTCTGTCATAATGTAATAGAGACATTAGATCTAGCTGGTCTGTCATAATGTAATAGAGACATTAGATCTAGCTGGTCTGTCATTATATAATAGAGACATTAGATCTAGCTGGTCTGTCATTATATAATAGAGACATTAGATCTAGCTGGTCTGTCATAATGTAATAGAGACATTAGATCTAGCTGGTCTGTCATTATATAATAGAGACATTAGATCTAGCTGGTCTGTCATTATATAATAGAGACATTAGATCTAGCTGGTCTGTCATTATATAATAGAGACATTAGATCTAGCTGGTCTGTCATTATATAATAGAGACATTAGATCTAGCTGGTCTGTCATTATATAATAGAGACATTAGATCTAGCTGGTCTGTCATAATGTAATAGAGACATTAGATCTAGCTGGTCTGTCATAATGTAATAGAGACATTAGATCTAGCTGGTCTGTCATAATGTAATAGAGACATTAGATCTAGCTGGTCTGTCATAATGTAATAGAGACATTAGATCTAGCTGGTCTGTCATTATATAATAGAGACATTAGATCTAGCTGGTCTGTCATAATGTAATAGAGACATTAGATCTAGCTGGTCTGTCATAATGTAATAGAGACATTAGATCTAGCTGGTCTGTCATAATGTAATAGAGACATTAGATCTAGCTGGTCTGTCATAATGTAATAGAGACATTAGATCTAGCTGGTCTGTCATAATGTAATAGAGACATTAGATCTAGCTGGTCTGTCATAATGTAATAGAGACATTAGATCTAGCTGGTCTGTCATAATATAATAGAGACATTAGATCTAGCTGGTCTGTCATAATGTAATAGAGACATTAGATCTAGCTGGTCTGTCATAATGTAATAGAGACATTAGATCTAGCTGGTTTGTCATTATATAATAGAGACATTAGATCTAGCTGGTCTGTCATAATGTAATAGAGACATTAGATCTAGCTGGTCTGTCATTATATAATAGAGACATTAGATCTAGCTGGTCTGTCATTATATAATAGAGACATGTAGATCTAGCTGGTCTGTCATAATGTAATAGAGACATTAGATCTAGCTGGTCTGTCATTATATAATAGAGACATTAGATCTAGCTGGTCTGTCATAATGTAATAGAGACATTAGATCTAGCTGGTCTGTCATAATGTAATAGAGACATTAGATCTAGCTGGTCTGTCATAATGTAATAGAGACATTAGATCTAGCTGGTCTGTCATAATGTAATAGAGACATTAGATCTAGCTGGTCTGTCATAATGTAATAGAGACATTAGATCTAGCTGGTCTGTCATTATATAATAGAGACATTAGATCTAGCTGGTCTGTCATTATATAATAGAGACATTAGATCTAGCTGGTCTGTCATTATATAATAGAGACATTAGATCTAGCTGGTCTGTCATTATATAATAGAGACATTAGATCTAGCTGGTCTGTCATTATATAATAGAGACATTAGATCTAGCTGGTCTGTCATAATGTAATAGAGACATTAGATCTAGCTGGTCTGTCATTACATACTAGAGACATTAGATCTAGCTGGTCTGTCATTATATAATAGAGACATTAGATCTAGCTGGTCTGTCATAATGTAATAGAGACATTAGATCTAGCTGGTCTGTCATTATATAATAGAGACATTAGATCTAGCTGGTCTGTCATAATGATATAATAGAGACATTAGATCTAGCTGGTCTGTCATAATGTAATAGAGACATTAGATCTAGCTGGTCTGTCATAATGTAATAGAGACATTAGATCTAGCTGGTCTGTCATAATGTAATAGAGACATTAGATCTAGCTGGTCTGTCATAATGTAATAGAGACATTAGATCTAGCTGGTCTGTCATAATATAATAGAGACATTAGATCTAGCTGGTCTGTCATTATATAATAGAGACATTAGATCTAGCTGGTCTGTCATAACGTAATAGAGACATTAGATCTAGCTGGTCTGTCATAATATAATAGAGACATTAGATCTAGCTGGTCTGTCATAATGTAATAGAGACATTAGATCTAGCTGGTCTGTCATAATGTAATAGAGACATTAGATCTAGCTGGTCTGTCATAATGTAATAGAGACATTAGATCTAGCTGGTCTGTCATAATGTAATAGAGACATTAGATCTAGCTGGTCTGTCATAATATAATAGAGACATTAGATCTAGCTGGTCTGTCATTATATAATAGAGACATTAGATCTAGCTGGTCTGTCATAATGTAATAGAGACATTAGATCTAGCTGGTCTGTCATAATGTAATAGAGACATTAGATCTAGCTGGTCTGTCATAATGTAATAGAGACATTAGATCTAGCTGGTCTGTCATTATATAATAGAGACATTAGATCTAGCTGGTCTGTCATAATGTAATAGAGACATTAGATCTAGCTGGTCTGTCATAATGTAATAGAGACATTAGATCTAGCTGGTCTGTCATAATGTAATAGAGACATTAGATCTAGCTGGTCTGTCATAATGTAATAGAGACATTAGATCTAGCTGGTCTGTCATAATATAATAGAGACATTAGATCTAGCTGGTCTGTCATTATATAATAGAGACATTAGATCTAGCTGGTCTGTCATAATGTAATAGAGACATTAGATCTAGCTGGTCTGTCATAATGTAATAGAGACATTAGATCTAGCTGGTCTGTCATAATGTAATAGAGACATTAGATCTAGCTGGTCTGTCATAATGTAATAGAGACATTAGATCTAACTGGTCTGTCATAATGTAATAGAGACATTAGATCTAGCTGGTCTGTCATAATGTAATAGAGACATTAGATCTAGCTGGTCTGTCATAATGTAATAGAGACATTAGATCTAGCTGGTCTGTCATAATGTAATAGAGACATTAGATCTAGCTGGTCTGTCATAATATAATAGAGACATTAGATCTAGCTGGTCTGTCATTATATAATAGAGACATTAGATCTAGCTGGTCTGTCATAATGTAATAGAGACATTAGATCTAGCTGGTCTGTCATAATGTAATAGAGACATTAGATCTAGCTGGTCTGTCATTATATAATAGAGACATTAGATCTAGCTGGTCTGTCATTATATAATAGAGACATTAGATCTAGCTGGTCTGTCATAATGTAATAGAGACATTAGATCTAGCTGGTCTGTCATAATGTAATAGAGACATTAGATCTAGCTGGTCTGTCATTATATAATAGAGACATTAGATCTAGCTGGTCTGTCATTATATAATAGAGACATTAGATCTAGCTGGTCTGTCATTATATAATAGAGACATTAGATCTAGCTGGTCTGTCATTATATAATAGAGACATTAGATCTAGCTGGTCTGTCATTATATAATAGAGACATTAGATCTAGCTGGTCTGTCATAATGTAATAGAGACATTAGATCTAGCTGGTCTGTCATAACGTAATAGAGACATTAGATCTAGCTGGTCTGTCATAATATAATAGAGACATTAGATCTAGCTGGTCTGTCATAATGTAATAGAGACATTAGATCTAGCTGGTCTGTCATAATGTAATAGAGACATTAGATCTAGCTGGTCTGTCATAATGTAATAGAGACATTAGATCTAGCTGGTCTGTCATAATGTAATAGAGACATTAGATCTAGCTGGTCTGTCATAATGTAATAGAGACATTAGATCTAGCTGGTCTGTCATAACGTAATAGAGACATTAGATCTAGCTGGTCTGTCATAATGTAATAGAGACATTAGATCTAGCTGGTCTGTCATAATGTAATAGAGACATTAGATCTAGCTGGTCTGTCATAATATAATAGAGACATTAGATCTAGCTGGTCTGTCATTATATAATAGAGACATTAGATCTAGCTGGTCTGTCATAATGTAATAGAGACATTAGATCTAGCTGGTCTGTCATAATGTAATAGAGACATTAGATCTAGCTGGTCTGTCATAATGTAATAGAGACATTAGATCTAGCTGGTCTGTCATAATGTAATAGAGACATTAGATCTAACTGGTCTGTCATAATGTAATAGAGACATTAGATCTAGCTGGTCTGTCATAATGTAATAGAGACATTATATCTAGCTGGTCTGTCATAATGTAATAGAGACATTAGATCTAGCTGGTCTGTCATAATGTAATAGAGACATTAGATCTAGCTGGTCTGTCATAATGTAATAGAGACATTATATCTAGCTGGTCTGTCATAATGTAATAGAGACATTAGATCTAGCTGGTCTGTCATAATGTAATAGAGACATTAGATCTAGCTGGTCTGTCATAATGTAATAGAGACATTAGATCTAGCTGGTCTGTCATAATGTAATAGAGACATTAGATCTAGCTGGTCTGTCATTATATAATAGAGACATTAGATCTAGCTGGTCTGTCATAATGTAATAGAGACATTAGATCTAGCTGGTCTGTCATAATGTAATAGAGACATTAGATCTAGCTGGTCTGTCATTATATAATAGAGACATTAGATCTAGCTGGTCTGTCATTATATAATAGAGACATTAGATCTAGCTGGTCTGTCATTATATAATAGAGACATTAGATCTAGCTGGTCTGTCATTATATAATAGAGACATTAGATCTAGCTGGTCTGTCATTATATAATAGAGACATTAGATCTAGCTGGTCTGTCATAATGTAATAGAGACATTAGATCTAGCTGGTCTGTCATTATATAATAGAGACATTAGATCTAGCTGGTCTGTCATAATGTAATAGAGACATTAGATCTAGCTGGTCTGTCATAATGTAATAGAGACATTAGATCTAGCTGGTCTGTCATAATGTAATAGAGACATTAGATCTAGCTGGTCTGTCATTATATAATAGAGACATTAGATCTAGCTGGTCTGTCATTATATAATAGAGACATTAGATCTAGCTGGTCTGTCATTATGTAATAGAGACATTAGATCTAGCTGGTCTGTCATAATGTAATAGAGACATTAGATCTAGCTGGTCTGTCATTATATAATAGAGACATTAGATCTAGCTGGTCTGTTATAATGTAATAGAGACATTAGATCTAGCTGGTCTGTCATAATATAATAGAGACATTAGATCTAGCTGGTCTGTCATAATGTAATAGAGACATTAGATCTAGCTGGTCTGTCATAATGTAATAGAGACATTAGATCTAGCTGGTCTGTCATTATATAATAGAGACATTAGATCTAGCTGGTCTGTCATAATATAATAGAGACATTAGATCTAGCTGGTCTGTCATTATATAATAGAGACATTAGATCTGGCTGGTCTGTCATTATATAATAGAGACATTAGATCTAGCTGGTCTGTCATAATGTAATAGAGACATTAGATCTAGCTGGTCTGTCATTATATAATAGAGACATTAGATCTAGCTGGTCTGTCATTATATAATAGAGACATTAGATCTAGCTGGTCTGTCATAATGTAATAGAGACATTAGATCTAGCTGGTCTGTCATAATATAATAGAGACATTAGATCTAGCTGGTCTGTCATAATGTAATAGAGACATTAGATCTAGCTGGTCTGTCATAATGTAATAGAGACATTAGATCTAGCTGGTCTGTCATAATGTAATAGAGACATTAGATCTAGCTGGTCTGTCATAATGTAATAGAGCCATTAGATCTAGCTGGTCTGTCATTATATAATAGAGACATTAGATCTAGCTGGTCTGTCATAATGTAATAGAGACATTAGATCTAGCTGGTCTGTCATTATATAATAGAGACATTAGATCTAGCTGGTCTGTCATAATGTAATAGAGACATTAGATCTAGCTGGTCTGTCATTATATAATAGAGACATTAGATCTAGCTGGTCTGTCATAATGTAATAGAGACATTAGATCTAGCTGGTCTGTCATAATGTAATAGAGACATTAGATCTAGCTGGTCTGTCATAATGTAATAGAGACATTAGATCTAGCTGGTCTGTCATAATGTAATAGAGACATTAGATCTAGCTGGTCTGTCATAATGTAATAGAGACATTAGATCTAGCTGGTCTGTCATAATATAATAGAGACATTAGATCTAGCTGGTCTGTCATTATATAATAGAGACATTAGATCTAGCTGGTCTGTCATAATGTAATAGAGACATTAGATCTAGCTGGTCTGTCATAATGTAATAGAGACATTAGATCTAGCTGGTCTGTCATAATGTAATAGAGACATTAGATCTAGCTGGTCTGTCATTATATAATAGAGACATTAGATCTAGCTGGTCTGTCATAATGTAATAGAGACATTAGATCTAGCTGGTCTGTCATAATGTAATAGAGACATTAGATCTAGCTGGTCTGTCATAATGTAATAGAGACATTAGATCTAGCTGGTCTGTCATTATATAATAGAGACATTAGATCTAGCTGGTCTGTCATAATGTAATAGAGACATTAGATCTAGCTGGTCTGTCATAATGTAATAGAGACATTAGATCTAGCTGGTCTGTCATAATGTAATAGAGACATTAGATCTAGCTGGTCTGTCATTATATAATAGAGACATTAGATCTAGCTGGTCTGTCATAATATAATAGAGACATTAGATCTAGCTGGTCTGTCATTATATAATAGAGACATTAGATCTAGCTGGTCTGTCATAATGTAATAGAGACATTAGATCTAGCTGGTCTGTCATTATATAATAGAGACCTTAGATCTAGCTGGTCTGTCATAATGTAATAGAGACATTAGATCTAGCTGGTCTGTCATAATGTAATAGAGACATTAGATCTAGCTGGTCTGTCATAATGTAATAGAGACATTAGATCTAGCTGGTCTGTCATAATGTAATAGAGACATTAGATCTAGCTGGTCTGTCATAATATAATAGAGACATTAGATCTAGCTGGTCTGTCATAATGTAATAGAGACATTAGATCTAGCTGGTCTGTCATAATATAATAGAGACATTAGATCTAGCTGGTCTGTCATAATGTAATAGAGACATTAGATCTAGCTGGTCTGTCATAATGTAATAGAGACATTAGATCTAGCTGGTCTGTCATAATGTAATAGAGACATTAGATCTAGCTGGTCTGTCATTATATAATAGAGACATTAGATCTAGCTGGTCTGTCATAATGTAATAGAGACATTAGATCTAGCTGGTCTGTCATAATGTAATAGAGACATTAGATCTAGCTGGTCTGTCATAATGTAATAGAGACATTAGATCTAGCTGGTCTGTCATAATGTAATAGAGACATTAGATCTAGCTGGTCTGTCATAATGTAATAGAGACATTAGATCTAGCTGGTCTGTCATTATATAATAGAGACATTAGATCTAGCTGGTCTGTCATTATATAATAGAGACATTAGATCTAGCTGGTCTGTCATAATGTAATAGAGACATTAGATCTAGCTGGTCTGTCATAATGTAATAGAGACATTAGATCTAGCTGGTCTGTCATTATATAATAGAGACATTAGATCTAGCTGGTCTGTCATTATATAATAGAGACATTAGATCTAGCTGGTCTGTCATAATGTAATAGAGACATTAGATCTAGCTGGTCTGTCATAATGTAATAGAGACATTTGATCTAGCTGGTCTGTCATAATGTAATAGAGACATTAGATCTAGCTGGTCTGTCATAATGTAATAGAGACATTAGATCTAGCTGGTCTGTCATTATATAATAGAGACATTAGATCTAGCTGGTCTGTCATAATGTAATAGAGACATTAGATCTAGCTGGTCTGTCATAATGTAATAGAGACATTAGATCTAGCTGGTCTGTCATAATGTAATAGAGACATTAGATCTAGCTGGTCTGTCATTATATAATAGAGACATTAGATCTAGCTGGTCTGTCATAATGTAATAGAGACATTAGATCTAGCTGGTCTGTCATAATGTAATAGAGACATTAGATCTAGCTGGTCTGTCATAATGTAATAGAGACATTAGATCTAGCTGGTCTGTCATTATATAATAGAGACATTAGATCTAGCTGGTCTGTCATAATGTAATAGAGACATTAGATCTAGCTGGTCTGTCATAATGTAATAGAGACATTAGATCTAGCTGGTCTGTCATAATGTAATAGAGACATTAGATCTAGCTGGTCTGTCATTATATAATAGAGACATTAGATCTAGCTGGTCTGTCATTATATAATAGAGACATTAGATCTAGCTGGTCTGTCATTATATAATAGAGACATTAGATCTAGCTGGTCTGTCATAATGTAATAGAGACATTAGATCTAGCTGGTCTGTCATTATATAATAGAGACATTAGATCTAGCTGGTCTGTCATAATGTAATAGAGACATTAGATCTAGCTGGTCTGTCATAATGTAATAGAGACATTAGATCTAGCTGGTCTGTCATAATGTAATAGAGACATTAGATGTAGCTGGTCTGTCATAATGTAATAGAGACATTAGATCTAGCTGGTCTGTCATAATGTAATAGAGACATTAGATCTAGCTGGTCTGTCATAATATAATAGAGACATTAGATCTAGCTGGTCTGTCATTATATAATAGAGACATTAGATCTAGCTGGTCTGTCATAATGTAATAGAGACATTAGATCTAGCTGGTCTGTCATAATGTAATAGAGACATTAGATCTAGCTGGTCTGTCATAATGTAATAGAGACATTAGATCTAGCTGGTCTGTCATTATATAATAGAGACATTAGATCTAGCTGGTCTGTCATAATGTAATAGAGACATTAGATCTAGCTGGTCTGTCATAATGTAATAGAGACATTAGATCTAGCTGGTCTGTCATAATGTAATAGAGACATTAGATCTAGCTGGTCTGTCATAATGTAATAGAGACATTAGATCTTAGCTGGTCTGTCATAATGTAATAGAGACATTAGATCTAGCTGGTCTGTCATTATATAATAGAGACATTAGATCTAGCTGGTCTGTCATTATATAATAGAGACATTAGATCTAGCTGGTCTGTCATAATGTAATAGAGACATTAGATCTAGCTGGTCTGTCATAATGTAATAGAGACATTAGATCTAGCTGGTCTGTCATTATATAATAGAGACATTAGATCTAGCTGGTCTGTCATTATATAATAGAGACATTCGATCTAGCTGGTCTGTCATTATATAATAGAGACATTAGATCTAGCTGGTCTGTCATAATATAATAGAGACATTAGATCTAGCTGGTCTGTCATTATATAATAGAGACATTAGATCTAGCTGGTCTGTCATAATGTAATAGAGACATTAGATCTAGCTGGTCTGTCATTATATAATAGAGACATTAGATCTAGCTGGTCTGTCATAATGTAATAGAGACATTAGATCTAGCTGGTCTGTCATAATGTAATAGAGACATTAGATCTAGCTGGTCTGTCATAATGTAATAGAGACATTAGATCTAGCTGGTCTGTCATAATGTAATAGAGACATTAGATCTAGCTGGTCTGTCATAATGTAATAGAGACATTAGATCTAGCTGGTCTGTCATTATATAATAGAGACATTAGATCTAGCTGGTCTGTCATTATATAATAGAGACATTAGATCTAGCTGGTCTGTCATTATATAATAGAGACATTAGATCTAGCTGGTCTGTCATAATATAATAGAGACATTAGATCTAGCTGGTCTGTCATTATGTAATAGAGACATTAGATCTAGCTGGTCTGTCATAATATAATAGAGACATTAGATCTAGCTGGTCTGTCATTATATAATAGAGACATTAGATCTAGCTGGTCTGTCATTATATAATAGAGACATTAGATCTAGCTGGTCTGTCATAATGTAATAGAGACATTAGATCTAGCTGGTCTGTCATTATATAATAGAGACATTAGATCTAGCTGGTCTGTCATAATGTAATAGAGACATTAGATCTAGCTGGTCTGTCATAATGTAATAGAGACATTAGATCTAGCTGGTCTGTCATAATGTAATAGAGACATTAGATCTAGCTGGTCTGTCATAATGTAATAGAGACATTAGATCTAGCTGGTCTGTCATAATGTAATAGAGACATTAGATCTAGCTGGTCTGTCATTATATAATAGAGACATTAGATCTAGCTGGTCTGTCATAATGTAATAGAGACATTAGATCTAGCTGGTCTGTCATAATGTAATAGAGACATTAGATCTAGCTGGTCTGTCATTATATAATAGAGACATGAGATCTAGCTGGTCTGTCATAATGTAATAGAGACATTAGATCTAGCTGGTCTGTCATAATGTAATAGAGACATTAGATCTAGCTGGTCTTTCATAATGTAATAGAGACATTAGATCTAGCTGGTCTGTCATAATGTAATAGAGACATTAGATCTAGCTGGTCTGTCATAATGTAATAGAGACATTAGATCTAGCTGGTCTGTCATAATATAATAGAGACATTAGATCTAGCTGGTCTGTCATTATATAATAGAGACATTAGATCTAGCTGGTCTGTCATAATGTAATAGAGACATTAGATCTAGCTGGTCTGTCATAATGTAATAGAGACATTAGATCTAGCTGGTCTGTCATAATGTAATAGAGACATTAGATCTAGCTGGTCTGTCATTATATAATAGAGACATTAGATCTAGCTGGTCTGTCATAATGTAATAGAGACATTAGATCTAGCTGGTCCGTCATAATGTAATAGAGACATTAGATCTAGCTGGTCTGTCATAATGTAATAGAGACATTAGATCTAGCTGGTCTGTCATAATGTAATAGAGACATTAGATCTAGCTGGTCTGTCATAATATAATAGAGACATTAGATCTAGCTGGTCTGTCATAATGTAATAGAGACATTAGATCTAGCTGGTCTGTCATTATATAATAGAGACATTAGATCTAGCTGGTCTGTCATAATGTAATAGAGACATTAGATCTAGCTGGTCTGTCATAATGTAATAGAGACATTAGATCTAGCTGGTCTGTCATAATGTAATAGAGACATTAGACTTAGCTGGTCTGTCATTATATAATAGAGACATTAGATCTAGCTGGTCTGTCATAATGTAATAGAGACATTAGATCTAGCTGGTCTGTCATTATATAATAGAGACATTAGATCTAGCTGGTCTGTCATAATGTAATAGAGACATTAGATCTAGCTGGTCTGTCATAATGTAATAGAGACATTAGATCTAGCTGGTCTGTCATAATGTAATAGAGACATTAGATCTAGCTGGTCTGTCATAATGTAATAGAGACATTAGATCTAGCTGGTCTGTCATAATGTAATAGAGACATTAGATCTAGCTGGTCCGTCATAATGTAATAGAGACATTAGATCTAGCTGGTCTGTCATAATATAATAGAGACATTAGATCTAGCTGGTCTGTCATAATGTAATAGAGACATTAGATCTAGCTGGTCTGTCATAATGTAATAGAGACATTAGATCTAGCTGGTCTGTCATAATGTAATAGAGACATTAGATCTAGCTGGTCTGTCATAATGTAATAGAGACAGTAGATCTAGCTGGTCTGTCATAATGTAATAGAGACAGTAGATCTAGCTGGTCTGTCATAATGTAATAGAGACATTAGATCTAGCTGGTCTGTCATAATATAATAGAGACATTAGATCTAGCTGGTCTGTCATAATATAATAGAGACATTAGATCTAGCTGGTCTGTCATAATATAATAGAGACATTAGATCTAGCTGGTCTGTCATAATATAATAGAGACATTAGATCTAGCTGGTCTGTCATAATGTAATAGAGACATTAGATCTAGCTGGTCTGTCATAATATCATAGAGGCAGTAGATCTAGCTGGTCTGTCTTTATATAAGAGAGACAGTAAATCTAGCTGGTCTGTCATAATGTAATAGAGACATTAGATCTAGCTGGTCTGTCATAATATAATAGAGACAGTATATCTCGCTGGTCTGTCATAATATAATAGAGACAGTATATCTAGCTGGTCTGTCATAATATAATAGAGACAGTAGATCTAGCTGGT
>NC_092095.1:2243374-2282833 GCF_045679555.1 Salvelinus alpinus
TAATAGAGACAGTAGATCTAGCTGGTCTGTCATAATATAATAGAGACATTAGATCTAGCTGGTCTGTCATAATGTAATAGAGACATTAGATCTAGCTGGTCTGTCATAATATAATAGAGACAGTAGATCTAGCTGGTCTGTCATAATATAATAGAGACATTAGATCTAGCTGGTCTGTCATAATGTAATAGAGACATTAGATCTAGCTGGTCTGTCATAATATAATAGAGACAGTAGATCTAGCTGGTCTGTCATAATATAATAGAGACAGTAGATCTAGCTGGTCTGTCATAATATAATAGAGACAGTAGATCTAGCTGGTCTGTCATAATATAATAGAGACAGTAGATCTAGCTGGTCTGTCATAATATAATAGAGACAGTAGATCTAGCTGGTCTGTCATAATATAATAGAGACATTAGATCTAGCTGGTCTGTCATAATGTAATAGAGACATTAGATCTAGCTGGTCTGTCATAATATATTAGAGACAGTATATCTAGCTGGACTGTCACAATATAATAGAGACAGTAGATCTAGCTGGCCTGTCATAATATAATAGATACTGTAGATCTAGCTGGTCTGTCATAATATAATAGAGACATTAGATCTAGATGGTCTGTCATAATGTAATAGAGACATTAGATCTAGCTGGTCTGTCATAATATAATAGAGACATTAGATCTAGCTGGTCTGTCATAATATAATAGAGACAGTAGATCTAGCTGGTCTGTCATAATATAATAGAGACAGTAGATCTAGCTGGTCTGTCATAATATAATAGAGACAGTAGATCTAGCTGGTCTGTCATAATATAATAGAGACAGTAGATCTAGCTGGTCTGTCATAATATAATAGAGACATTAGATCTAGCTGGTCTGTCATAATATAATAGAGACATTAGATCTAGCTGGTCTGTCATAATGTAATAGAGACATTAGATCTAGCTGGTCTGTCATAATGTAATAGAGACATTAGATCTAGCTGGTCTGTCATAATATAATAGAGACAGTAGATCTAGCTGGTCTGTCATAATATAATAGAGACATGTAGATCTAGCTGGTCTGTCATAATATAATAGAGACAGTAGATCTAGCTGGTCTGTCATAATATAATAGAGACATTAGATCTAGCTGGTCTGTCATAATGTAATAGAGACATTAGATCTAGCTGGTCTGTCATAATATAATAGAGACAGTATATCTAGCTGGTCTGTCATAATATAATAGAGACAGTAGATCTAGCTGGTCTGTCATAATATAATAGAGACAGTAGATCTAGCTGGTCTGTCATAATATAATAGAGACATTAGATCTAGCTGGTCTGTCATAATATAATAGAGACAGTAGATCTAGCTGGTCTGTCATAATATAATAGAGACAGTAGATCTAGCTGGTCTGTCATAATATAATAGAGACATTAGATCTAGCTGGTCTGTCATAATATAATAGAGACATTAGATCTAGCTGGTCTGTCATAATATAATAGAGACAGTATATCTAGCTGGTCTGTCATAATATAATAGAGACAGTAGATCTAGCTGGTCTGTCATAATATAATAGATACATGTAGATCTAGCTGGTCTGTCATAATATAATAGAGACATTAGATCTAGCTGGTCTGTCATAATATAATAGAGACAGTATATCTAGCTGGTCTGTCATAATATAATAGAGACATTAGATCTAGCTGGTCTGTCATAATGTAATAGAGACAGTAGATCTAGCTGGTCTGTCATAATATAATAGAGACATTAGATCTAGCTGGTCTGTCATAATATAATAGAGACATTAGATCTAGCTGGTCTGTCATAATATAATAGAGACATTAGATCTAGCTGGTCTGTCATAATGTAATAGAGACATTAGATCTAGCTGGTCTGTCATAATATAATAGAGACAGTAGATCTAGCTGGTCTGTCATAATATAATAGAGACAGTAGATCTAGCTGGTCTGTCATAATATAATAGAGACAGTAGATCTAGCTGGTCTGTCATAATATAATAGAGACATGTAGATCTAGCTGGTCTGTCATAATATAATAGAGACATTAGATCTAGCTGGTCTGTCATAATATAATAGAGACAGTATATCTAGCTGGTCTGTCATAATATAATAGAGACAGTAGATCTAGCTGGTCTGTCATAATATAATAGAGACATTAGATCTAGCTGGTCTGTCATAATATAATAGAGACATTAGATCTAGCTGGTCTGTCATAATATAATAGAGACAGTAGATCTAGCTGGTCTGTCATAATATAATAGAGACAGTAGATCTAGCTGGTCTGTCATAATATAATAGAGACATTAGATCTAGCTGGTCTGTCATAATATAATAGAGACATTAGATCTAGCTGGTCTGTCATAATATAATAGAGACATTAGATCTAGCTGGTCTGTCATAATGTAATAGAGACATTCGATCTAGCTGGTCTGTCATAATGTAATAGAGACATTAGATCTAGCTGGTCTGTCATAATATAATAGAGACAGTAGATCTAGCTGGTCTGTCATAATATAATAGAGACAGTAGATCTTGCTGGTCTGTCATAATATAATAGAGACATTAGATCTAGCTGGTCTGTCATAATGTAATAGAGACAGTATATCTAGCTGGTCTGTCATAATATAACAGAGACAATATATCTAGCTGGTCTGTCATAATATAATAGAGACAGTAGATCTAGCTGGTCTGTCATAATATAATAGAGACAGTAGATCTAGCTGGTCTGTCATTATATAATAGAGACAGTAGATCTAGCTGGTCTGTCATAATATATTAGAGACAGTATATCTAGCTGGTCTGTCACAATATAATAGAGACAGTAGATCTAGCTGGTCTGTCATAATGTAATAGAGACAGTATATCTAGCTGGTCTGTCATAATATAATAGAGACAGTAGATCTAGCTGGTCTGTCATAATATATTAGAGACAGTAGATCTAGCTGGTCTGTCATAATATAATAGAGACAGTAGATCTAGCTGGTCTGTCATAATATAATAGAGACAGTAGATCTAGCTGGTCTGTCATAATATATTAGAGACAGTATATCTAGCTGGTCTGTCATAATATAATAGAGACAGTATATCTAGCTGGTCTGTCATAATATAATAGAGACATTAGATCTAGATGGTCTGTCATAATGTAATAGAGACATTAGATCTAGCTGGTCTGTCATAATATAATAGAGGCAGTAGATCTACCTGGTCTGTCATTATGTAATAGAGACAGTAGATCTAGCTGGTCTGTCATAATATAATAGAGACATTAGATCTAGCTGGTCTGCCATAATGTAATAGAGACATTAGATCTAGCTGGTCTGTCATAATATAATAGAGACAGTAGATCTTGCTGGTCTGTCATAATATAATAGAGACATTAGATCTAGCTGGTCTGTCATAATGTAATAGAGACAGTATATCTAGCTGGTCTGTCATAATATAACAGAGACAATATATCTAGCTGGTCTGTCATAATATAATAGAGACAGTAGATCTAGCTGGTATGTCATTATATAATAGAGACAGTAGATCTAGCTGGTCTGTCATAATATATTAGAGACAGTATATCTAGCTGGTCTGTCACAATATAATAGAGACAGTAGATCTAGCTGGCCTGTCATAATATAATAGATACTGTAGATCTAGCTGGTCTGTCATTATATAATAGAGACAGTAGATCTAGCTGGTCTGTCATAATATATTAGAGACAGTATATCTAGCTGGACTGTCACAATATAATAGAGACAGTAGATCTAGCTGGCCTGTCATAATATAATAGATACTGTAGATCTAGCTGGTCTGTCATAATATAATAGAGACATTAGATCTAGATGGTCTGTCATAATGTAATAGAGACATTAGATCTAGCTGGTCTGTCATAATATAATAGAGGCAGTAGATCTACCTGGTCTGTCATTATGTAATAGAGACAGTAGATCTAGCTGGTCTGTCATAATATAATAGAGACATTAGATCTAGCTGGTCTGCCATAATGTAATAGAGACATTAGATCTAGCTGGTCTGTCATAATATAATAGAGACAGTAGATCTTGCTGGTCTGTCATAATATAATAGAGACATTAGATCTAGCTGGTCTGTCATAATGTAATAGAGACAGTATATCTAGCTGGTCTGTCATAATATAACAGAGACAATATATCTAGCTGGTCTGTCATAATATAATAGAGACAGTAGATCTAGCTGGTCTGTCATTATATAATAGAGACAGTAGATCTAGCTGGTCTGTCATAATATATTAGAGACAGTATATCTAGCTGGTCTGTCACAATATAATAGAGACAGTAGATCTAGCTGGCCTGTCATAATATAATAGATACTGTAGATCTAGCTGGTCTGTCATAATATAATAGAGACATTAGATCTAGATGGTCTGTCATAATGTAATAGAGACATTAGATCTAGCTGGTCTGTCATAATATAATAGAGACAGTAGATCTAGCTGGTCTGTCATAATATAATAGAGACAGTAGATCTAGCTGGCCTGTCATAACATAATAGATACTGTAGATCTAGCTGGTCTGTCATAATATAATAGAGACATTAGATCTAGCTGGTCTGTCACAATATAATAGAGACAGTATATCTAGCTGGTCTGTCATAATATAATAGAGACATTAGATCTAGCTGGTCTGGCATAATGTAATAGAGACATTAGATCTAGCTGGTCTGTCATAATATAATAGAGACATTAGATCTAGCTGGTCTGTCATAATATAATAGAGACATTAGATCTAGCTGTTCTGTCATAATGTAATAGAGACATTCGATCTAGCTGGTCTGTCATAATGTAATAGAGACATTAGATCTAGCTGGTCTGTCATAATATAATAGAGACAGTAGATCTAGCTGGCCTGTCATACTATAATAGATACTGTAGATCTAGCTGGTCTGTCATAATATAATAGAGACAGTAGATCTAGCTGGCCTGTCATAATATAATAGATACTGTAGATCTAGCTGGTCTGTCATAATAAAATAGAGACATTAGATCTAGCTGGTCTGTCATAATATAATAGAGACAGTATATCTAGCTGGTCTGTCATAATATAATAGAGACAGTAGATCTAGCTGGTCTGTCATAATATAATAGAGACATTAGATCTAGCTGGTCTGCCATAATGTAATAGAGACATTAGATCTAGCTGGTCTGTCATAATATAATAGAGACAGTAGATCTAGCTGGTCTGTCATAATATAATAGAGACATTAGATCTAGCTGGTCTGCCATAATGTAATAGAGACATTAGATCTAGCTGGTCTGTCATAATATAATAGAGACAGTATATCTAGCTGGTCTGTCATAATATAATAGAGACAGTAGATCTAGCTGGCCTGTCATAATATAATAGATACTGTAGATCTAGCTGGTCTGTCATAATATAATAGAGACAGTATATCTAGCTGGTCTGTCATAATATAATAGAGACAGTAGATCTAGCTGGTCTGTCATAATATAATAGAGACAGTAGATCTAGCTGGCCTGTCATACTATAATAGATACTGTAGATCTAGCTGGTCTGTCATAATATAATAGAGACATTAGATCTAGCTGGTCTGTCATAATATAATAGAGACAGTATATCTAGCTGGTCTGTCATAATATAATAGAGACAGTAGATCTAGCTGGTCTGTCATAATATAATAGAGACAGTAGATCTAGCTGGTCTGTCATAATATAATAGATACTGTAGATCTAGCTGGTCTGTCTTAATATAATAGAGACAGTAGATCTAGCTGATGTGTCATAATATAATAGAGACAGTAGATCTAGCTGGTCTGTCATAATGTAATAGAGACATTAGATCTAGCTGGTCTGTCATAATGTAATAGAGACATTAGATCTAGCTGGTCTGTCATAATATAATAGAGACAGTATATCTAGCTGGTCTGTCATAATATAATAGAGACATTAGATCTAGCTGGTCTGTCATAATATAATAGAGACAGTAGATCTTGCTGGTCTGTCATAATATAATAGAGACATTAGATCTAGCTGGTCTGTCATAATGTAATAGAGACAGTATATCTAGCTGGTCTGTCATAATATAACAGAGACAATATATCTAGCTGGTCTGTCATAATATATTAGAGACAGTAGATCTAGCTGGTCTGTCATAATATAATAGAGACAGTAGATCTAGCTGGTCTGTCATTATATAATAGAGACAGTAGATCTAGCTGGTCTGTCATAATATATTAGAGACAGTATATCTAGCTGGACTGTCACAATATAATAGAGACAGTAGATCTAGCTGGCCTGTCATAATATAATAGATACTGTAGATCTAGCTGGTCTGTCATAATATAATAGAGACATTAGATCTAGATGGTCTGTCATAATGTAATAGAGACATTAGATCTAGCTGGTCTGTCATTATGTAATAGAGACAGTAGATCTAGCTGGTCTGTCATAATATAATAGAGACATTAGATCTAGCTGGTCTGCCATAATGTAATAGAGACATTAGATCTAGCTGGTCTGTCATAATATAATAGAGACAGTAGATCTTGCTGGTCTGTCATAATATAATAGAGACATTAGATCTAGCTGGTCTGTCATAATGTAATAGAGACAGTATATCTAGCTGGTCTGTCATAATATAACAGAGACAATATATCTAGCTGGTCTGTCATAATATAATAGAGACAGTAGATCTGGCTGGTCTGTCATAATATAATAGAGACAGTAGATCTAGCTGGTCTGTCATTATATAATAGAGACAGTAGATCTAGCTGGTCTGTCATAATATATTAGAGACAGTATATCTAGCTGGACTGTCACAATATAATAGAGACAGTAGATCTAGCTGGCCTGTCATAATATAATAGATACTGTAGATCTAGCTGGTCTGTCATAATATAATAGAGACATTAGATCTAGATGGTCTGTCATAATGTAATAGAGACATTAGATCTAGCTGGTCTGTCATAATATAATAGAGACAGTAGATCTAGCTGGCCTGTCATAATATAATAGACACTGTAGATGTAGCTGGTCTGTCATAATATAATAGAGACAGTATATCTAGCTGGTCTGTCATAATATAATAGAGACAGTAGATCTAGCTGGTCTGTCATAATATAATAGAGACATTAGATCTAGCTGGTCTGTCATAATATAATAGAGGCAGTAGATCTAGCTGGTCTGTCATTATATAATAGAGACAGTAGATCTAGCTGGTCTGTCATAATATAATAGAGACATTAGATCTAGCTGGTCTGTCATAATGTAATAGAGCCATTAGATCTAGCTGGTCTGTCATAATGTAATAGAGACATTAGATCTAGCTGGTCTGTCATAATATAATAGAGACATTAGATCTAGCTGGTCTGTCATAATATAATAGAGACATTAGATCTAGCTGGTCTGCCATAATGTAATAGAGACATTAGATCTAGCTGGTCTGTCATAATGTAATAGAGACAGTATATCTAGCTGGTCTGTCATAATATAATAGAGACATTAGATCTAGCTGGTCTGTCATAATGTAATAGAGACAGTATATCTAGCTGGTCTGTCATAATATAATAGAGACAGTAGATCTAGCTGGTCTGTCATAATATAATAGAGACAGTAGATCTGGCTGGTCTGTCATAATATAATAGAGACAGTAGATCTAGCTGGTCTGTCATAATATAATAGAGACAGTAGATCTAGCTGGTCTGTCATAATATAATAGAGACAGTAGATCTAGCTGGTCTGTCACAATATAATAGAGACAGTAGATCTAGCTGGCCTGTCATAATATAATAGATACTGTAGATCTAGCTGGTCTGTCATAATATAATAGAGACATTAGATCTAGATGGTCTGTCATAATGTAATAGAGACATTAGATCTAGCTGGTCTGTCATAATATAATAGAGACAGTAGATCTAGCTGGCCTGTCATAATATAATAGACACTGTAGATGTAGCTGGTCTGTCATAATATAATAGAGACAGTATATCTAGCTGGTCTGTCATAATATAATAGAGACAGTATATCTAGCTGGTCTGTCATAATATAATAGAGACATTAGATCTAGCTGGTCTGTCATAATATAATAGAGGCAGTAGATCTAGCTGGTCTGTCATTATATAATAGAGACAGTAGATCTAGCTGGTCTGTCATAATATAATAGAGACATTAGATCTAGCTGGTCTGCCATAATGTAATAGAGACATTAGATCTAGCTGGTCTGTCATAATGTAATAGAGACAGTATATCTAGCTGGTCTGTCATAATATAATAGAGACAGTAGATCTTGCTGGTCTGTCATAATATAATAGAGACATTAGATCTAGCTGCTCTGTCATAATGTAATAGAGCCATTAGATCTAGCTGGTCTGTCATAATGTAATAGAGACATTAGATCTAGCTGGTCTGTCATAATATAATAGAGACAGTATATCTAGCTGGTCTGTCATAATATAATAGAGACAGTAGATCTAGCTGGCCTGTCATAACATAATATATACTGTAGATCTAGCTGGTCTGTCATAATATAATAGAGACATTAGATCTAGCTGGTCTGTCACTATATAATAGAGACAGTATATCTAGCTGGTCTGTCATAATATAATAGAGACAGTAGATCTAGCTGGTCTGTCATAATATAATAGAGACATTAGATCTAGCTGGTCTGTCATAATATAATAGAGACATTAGATCTAGCTGGCCTGTCATAATATAATAGACACTGTAGATCTAGCTGGTCTGTCATAATATAATAGAGACAGTATATCTAGCTGGTCTGTCATAATATAATAGACACAGTATATCTAGCTGGTCTGTCATAATATAATAGAGACATTAGATCTAGCTGGTCTGTCATAATATAATAGAGACAGTAGATCTTGCTGGTCTGTCATAATATAATAGAGACATTAGATCTAGCTGGTCTGTCATAATGTAATAGAGACAGTATATCTAGCTGGTCTGTCATAATATAATAGAGACAGTAGATCTAGCTGGTCTGTCATAATATAATAGAGACATTAGATCTAGCTGGTCTGTCATAATATAATAGAGACATTAGATCTAGCTGGTCTGTCATAATATAATAGAGACAGTAGATCTAGCTGGTCTGTCATAATATAATAGAGTCAGTAGATCTAGCTGGTCTGTCATAATATAATAGAGACAGTATATCTAGCTGGTCTGTCATAATATAATAGAGACAGTATATCTAGCTGGTCTGTCATAATATAATAGAGACATTAGATCTAGCTGGTCTGTCATAATATAATAGAGACATTAGATCTAGCTGGTCTGTCATAATATAATAGAGACAGTATATCTAGCTGGTCTGTCATAATATAATAGAGACAGTAGATCTAGCTGGTATGTCATAATATAATAGAGACATTAGATCTAGCTGGTCTGTCATAATATAATAGAGACATTAGATCTAGCTGGTCTGTCATTATATAATAGAGACAGTATATCTAGCTGGTTTGTCGTAATATAATAGAGACAGTAGATCTAGCTGGTCTGTCATAATGTAATAGAGACATTAGATCTAGCTGGTCTGTCATAATATAATAGAGACATTAGATCTAGCTGGTCTGTCATAATATAATAGAGACATTAGATCTAGCTGGTCTGTCATAATGTAATAGAGACATTCGATCTAGCTGGTCTGTCATAATGTAATAGAGACATTAGATCTAGCTGGTCTGTCATAATATAATAGAGACAGTAGATCTAGCTGGCCTGTCATACTATAATAGATACTGTAGATCTAGCTGGTCTGTCATAATATAATAGAGACAGTAGATCTAGCTGGCCTGTCATAATATAATAGATACTGTAGATCTAGCTGGTCTGTCATAATAAAATAGAGACATTAGATCTAGCTGGTCTGTCATAATATAATAGAGACAGTATATCTAGCTGGTCTGTCATAATATAATAGAGACAGTAGATCTAGCTGGTCTGTCATAATATAATAGAGACATTAGATCTAGCTGGTCTGCCATAATGTAATAGAGACATTAGATCTAGCTGGTCTGTCATAATATAATAGAGACAGTATATCTAGCTGGTCTGTCATAATATAATAGAGACAGTAGATCTAGCTGGCCTGTCATAATATAATAGATACTGTAGATCTAGCTGGTCTGTCATAATATAATAGAGACAGTATATCTAGCTGGTCTGTCATAATATAATAGAGACAGTAGATCTAGCTGGTCTGTCATAATATAATAGAGGCAGTAGATCTAGCTGGTCTGTCATAATATAATAGAGACATTAGATCTAGCTGGTCTGTCATAATATAATAGAGACAGTAGATCTAGCTGGCCTGTCATAATATAATAGATACTGTAGATCTAGCTGGTCTGTCATAATATAATAGAGACAGTATATCTAGCTGGTCTGTCATAATATAATAGAGACAGTATATCTAGCTGGTCTGTCATAATATAATAGAGGCAGTAGATCTAGCTGGTCTGTCATTATATAATAGAGACATTAGATCTAGCTGGTCTGCCATAATGTAATAGAGACATTAGATCTAGCTGGTCTGTCATAATGTAATAGAGACAGTATATCTAGCTGGTCTGTCATAATATAATAGAGTCAGTAGATCTTGCTGGTCTGTCATAATATAATAGAGACAGTATATCTAGCTGGTCTGTCATAATATAATAGAGACAGTATATCTAGCTGGTCTGTCATAATATAATAGAGACATTAGATCTAGCTGGTCTGTCATAATATAATAGAGACATTAGATCTAGCTGGTCTGTCATAATATAATAGAGACAGTATATCTAGCTGGTCTGTCATAATATAATAGAGACAGTAGATCTAGCTGGTATGTCATAATATAATAGAGACATTAGATCTAGCTGGTCTGTCATAATATAATAGAGACAGTAGATCTAGCTGGTCTGTCATAATATAATAGAGACATTAGATCTAGCTGGTCTGTCATAATATAATAGAGACATTAGATCTAGCTAGTCTGTCATAATGTAATAGAGACATTAGATCTAGCTGGTCTGCCATAATGTAATAGAGACATTAGAACTAGCTGGTCTGTCATAATATAATAGAGACAGTAGATCTAGCTGGCCTGTCATAATATAATAGATACTGTAGATCTAGCTGGTCTGTCATAATAAAATAGAGACATTAGATCTAGCTGGTCTGTCATAATATAATAGAGACAGTATATCTAGCTAGTCTGTCATAATATAATAGAGACAGTAGATCTAGCTGGTCTGTCATAATATAATAGAGACAGTATATCTAGCTGGTCTGTCATAATATAATAGAGACAGTAGATCTAGCTGGCCTGTCATAATATAATAGATACTGTAGATCTAGCTGGTCTGTCATAATATAATAGAGACAGTATATCTAGCTGGTCTGTCATAATATAATAGAGACAGTAGATCTAGCTGGTCTGTCATAATATAATAGAGGCAGTAGATCTAGCTGGTCTGTCATTATATAATAGAGACAGTAGATCTAGCTGGTCTGTCATAATATAATAGAGACATTAGATCTAGCTGGTCTGCCATAATGTAATAGAGACATTAGATCTAGCTGGTCTGTCATAATATAATAGAGACAGTAGATCTAGCTGGTCTGTCATAATATAATAGAGACAGTAGATCTAGCTGGTCTGTCATAATATAATAGAGACATTAGATCTAGCTGCTCTGTCATAATGTAATAGAGCCATTAGATCTGGCTGGTCTGTCATAATGTAATAGAGACAGTATATCTAGCTGGTCTGTCATAATATAATAGAGACAGTAGATCTAGCTGGTCTGTCATAATATAATAGAGACATTAGATCTAGCTGGTCTGTCATAATATAATAGAGGCAGTAGATCTAGCTGGTCTGTCATAATATAATAGAGACAGTAGATCTAGCTGGTCTGTCATAATATAATAGAGACAGTAGATCTAGCTGGTCTGTCATAATATAATAGAGACAGTAGATCTAGCTGGTCTGTCATAATATAATAGAGACATTAGATCTAGCTGGACTGCCATAATGTAATAGAGACATTAGATCTAGCTGGTCTGTCATAATATAATAGAGACATTAGATCTAGCTGGTCTGTCATAATATAATAGAGACAGTATATCTAGCTGGTCTGTCATAATATAATAGAGACAGTAGATCTAGCTGGCCTGTCATAATATAATAGATACTGTAGATCTAGCTGGTCTGTCATAATATAATAGAGACAGTATATCTAGCTGGTCTGTCATAATATAATAGAGACATTAGATCTAGCTGGTCTGTCATAATATAATAGAGACATTAGATCTAGCTGGTCTGTCATAATGTAATAGAGACATTAGATCTAGCTGGTCTGTCATAATATAATAGAGACATTAGATCTAGCTGGTCTGTCATAATATAATAGAGACAGTAGATCTAGCTGGCCTGTCATACTATAATAGATACTGTAGATCTAGCTGGTCTGTCATAATATAATAGAGACAGTAGATCTAGCTGGCCTGTCATAATATAATAGATACTGTAGATCTAGCTGGTCTGTCATAATAAAATAGAGACATTAGATCTAGCTGGTCTGTCATAATATAATAGAGACAGTATATCTAGCTGGTCTGTCATAATATAACAGAGACAGTAGATCTAGCTGGCCTGTCATAATATAATAGATACTGTAGATCTAGCTGGTCTGCCATAATGTAATAGAGACATTAGATCTAGCTGGTCTGTCATAATATAATAGAGACAGTATATCTAGCTGGTCTGTCATAATATAATAGAGACAGTAGATCTAGCTGGCCTGTCATAATATAATAGATACTGTAGATCTAGCTGGTCTGTCATAATATAATAGAGACAGTATATCTAGCTGGTCTGTCATAATATAATAGAGACAGTATATCTAGCTGGTCTGTCATAATATAATAGAGGCAGTAGATCTAGCTGGTCTGTCATTATATAATAGAGACAGTAGATCTAGCTGGTCTGTCATAATATAATAGAGACATTAGATCTAGCTGGTCTGCCATAATGTAATAGAGACATTAGATCTAGCTGGTCTGTCATAATGTAATAGAGACAGTATATCTAGCTGGTCTGTCATAATATAATAGAGACAGTAGATCTAGCTGGTCTGTCATAATATAATAGAGACAGTAGATCTAGCTGGTCTGTCATAATATAATAGAGACAGTATATCTAGCTGGTCTGTCATAATATAATAGAGACATTAGATCTAGCTGGTCTGTCATAATATAATAGAGACATTAGATCTAGCTGGTCTGTCATAATATAATAGAGACAGTATATCTAGCTGGTCTGTCATAATATAATAGAGACAGTAGATCTAGCTGGTATGTCATAATATAATAGAGACATTAGATCTAGCTGGTCTGTCATAATATAATAGAGACATTAGATCTAGCTGGTCTGTCATAATATAATAGAGACATTAGATCTAGCTAGTCTGTCATAATGTCATAGAGACATTAGATCTAGCTGGTCTGTCATAATGTAATAGAGACATTAGATCTAGCTGGTCTGTCATAATATAATAGAGACAGTAGATCTAGCTGGCCTGTCATACTATAATAGATACTGTAGATCTAGCTGGTCTGTCATAATATAATAGAGACAGTAGATCTAGCTGGCCTGTCATAATATAATAGAGACAGTATATCTAGCTGGTCTGTCATAATATAATAGAGACAGTAGATCTAGCTGGTCTGTCATAATATAATAGCGACAGTATATCTAGCTGGTCTGTAATAATATAATAGAGACAGTAGATCTAGCTGGCCTGTCATAATATAATAGATACTGTAGATCTAGCTGGTCTGTCATAATATAATAGAGACAGTAGATCTAGCTAGTCTGTCATAATGTAATAGAGACATTAGATCTAGCTGGTCTGTCATAATGTAATAGAGACATTAGATCTAGCTGGTCTGTCATAATATAATAGAGACAGTAGATCTAGCTGGCCTGTCATACTATAATAGATACTGTAGATCTAGCTGGTCTGTCATAATATAATAGAGACAGTAGATCTAGCTGGCCTGTCATAATATAATAGATACTGTAGATCTAGCTGGTCTGTCATAATAAAATAGAGACATTAGATCTAGCTGGTCTGTCATAATATAATAGAGACAGTATATCTAGCTAGTCTGTCATAATATAATAGAGACAGTAGATCTAGCTGGTCTGTCATAATATAATAGAGACAGTATATCTAGCTGGTCTGTCATAATATAATAGAGACAGTAGATCTAGCTGGCCTGTCATAATATAATAGATACTGTAGATCTAGCTGGTCTGTCATAATATAATAGAGACAGTAGATCTAGCTGGTCTGTCATAATATAATAGAGACAGTAGATCTAGCTGGTCTGTCATAATATAATAGAGGCAGTAGATCTAGCTGGTCTGTCATTATATAATAGAGACAGTAGATCTAGCTGGTCTGTCATAATATAATAGAGACATTAGATCTAGCTGGTCTGCCATAATGTAATAGAGACATTAGATCTAGCTGGTCTGTCATAAAATAATAGAGACAGTATATCTAGCTGGTCTGTCATAATATAATAGAGACAGTAGATCTAGCTGGTCTGTCATAATATAATAGAGACATTAGATCTAGCTGGTCTGTCATAATGTAATAGAGACATTCGATCTAGCTGGTCTGTCATAATGTAATAGAGACATTAGATCTAGCTGGTCTGTCATAATATAATAGAGACAGTAGATCTAGCTGGCCTGTCATACTATAATAGATACTGTAGATCTAGCTGGTCTGTCATAATATAATAGAGACAGTAGATCTAGCTGGCCTGTCATAATATAATAGATACTGTAGATCTAGCTGGTCTGTCATAATAAAATAGAGACATTAGATCTAGCTGGTCTGTCATAATATAATAGAGACAGTATATCTAGCTGGTCTGTCATAATATAATAGAGACAGTAGATCTAGCTGGTCTGTCATAATATAATAGAGACATTAGATCTAGCTGGTCTGCCATAATGTAATAGAGACATTAGATCTAGCTGGTCTGTCATAATATAATAGAGACAGTATATCTAGCTGGTCTGTCATAATATAATAGAGACAGTAGATCTAGCTGGCCTGTCATAATATAATAGATACTGTAGATCTAGCTGGTCTGTCATAATATAATAGAGACAGTAGATCTAGCTGGTCTGTCATAATATAATAGAGACAGTAGATCTAGCTGGTCTGTCATAATATAATAGAGGCAGTAGATCTAGCTGGTCTGTCATTATATAATAGAGACAGTAGATCTAGCTGGTCTGTCATAATATAATAGAGACATTAGATCTAGCTGGTCTGTCATAATGTAATAGAGACAGTAGATCTAGCTAGTCTGTCATAATGTAATAGAGACATTAGATCTAGCTGGTCTGTCATAATGTAATAGAGACATTAGATCTAGCTGGTCTGTCATAATATAATAGAGACAGTAGATCTAGCTGGCCTGTCATACTATAATAGATACTGTAGATCTAGCTGGTCTGTCATAATATAATAGAGACATTAGATCTAGCTGGTCTGTCATAATATAATAGAGACAGTATATCTAGCTAGTCTGTCATAATATAATAGAGACAGTAGATCTAGCTGGTCTGTCATAATATAATAGAGACAGTATATCTAGCTGGTCTGTCATAATATAATAGAGACAGTAGATCTAGCTGGCCTGTCATAATATAATAGATACTGTAGATCTAGCTGGTCTGTCATAATATAATAGAGACAGTATATCTAGCTGGTCTGTCATAATATAATAGAGACAGTAGATCTAGCTGGTCTGTCATAATATAATAGAGGCAGTAGATCTAGCTGGTCTGTCATTATATAATAGAGACAGTAGATCTAGCTGGTCTGTCATAATATAATAGAGACATTAGATCTAGCTGGTCTGCCATAATGTAATAGAGACATTAGATCTAGCTGGTCTGTCATAATATAATAGAGACAGTATATCTAGCTGGTCTGTCATAATATAATAGAGACAGTAGATCTTGCTGGTCTGTCATAATATAATAGAGACATTAGATCTAGCTGCTCTGTCATAATGTAATAGAGCCATTAGATCTAGCTGGTCTGTCATAATGTAATAGAGACAGTATATCTAGCTGGTCTGTCATAATATAATAGAGACAGTAGATCTAGCTGGTCTGTCATATTATAATAGAGACATTAGATCTAGCTGGTCTGTCATAATATAATAGAGACAGTAGATCTAGCTGGTCTGTCATAATATAATAGAGACAGTAGATCTAGCTGGTCTGTCATAATATAATAGAGACAGTATATCTAGCTGGTCTGTCATAATATAATAGAGACATTAGATCTAGCTGGTCTGTCATAATATAATAGAGACAGTAGATCTAGCTGGTCTGTCATAATATAATAGAGACATTAGATCTAGCTGGTCTGTCATAATATAATAGAGACATTAGATCTAGCTGGTATGTCATAATATAATAGAGACAGTAGATCTAGCTGGTCTGTCATAATATAATAGAGACATTAGATCTAGCTGGTCTGTCATAATATAATAGAGACATTAGATCTAGCTGGTCTGTCATAATGTAATAGAGACATTAGATCTAGCTGGTCTGTCATAATGTAATAGAGACATTAGATCTAGCTGGTCTGTCATAATATAATAGAGACAGTAGATCTAGCTGGCCTGTCATAATATAATAGATACTGTAGATCTAGCTGGCCTGTCATAATATAATAGAGACAGTAGATCTAGCTGGCCTGTCATAATATAATAGATACTGTAGATCTAGCTGGTCTGTCATAATATAATAGCGGCAGTATATCTAGCTGGTCTGTCATAATATAATAGAGACAGTAGATCTAGCTGGCCTGTCATAATATAATAGATACTGTAGATCTAGCTGGTCTGTCATAATATAATAGAGACAGTAGATCTAGCTAGTCTGTCATAATGTAATAGAGACATTAGATCTAGCTGGTCTGTCATAATATAATAGAGACATTAGATCTAGCTGGCCTGTCATAATATAATAGAGACAGTAGATCTAGCTGGCCTGTCATACTATAATAGATACTGTAGATCTAGCTGGTCTGTCATAATATAATAGAGACAGTAGATCTAGCTGGCCTGTCATAATATAATAGATACTGTAGATCTAGCTGGTCTGTCATAATAAAATAGAGACATTAGATAATATAATAGAGACAGTATATCTAGCTAGTCTGTCATAATATAATAGAGACAGTAGATCTAGCTGGTCTGTCATAATATAATAGAGACAGTAGATCTAGCTGGTCTGTCATAATATAATAGAGACAGTAGATCTAGCTGGTCTGTCATAATATAATAGAGACAGTAGATATAGCTGGTCTGTCATAATATAATAGAGACAGTATATCTAGCTGGTCTGTCATAATATAATAGAGACATTAGATCTAGCTGGTCTGTCATAATATAATAGAGGCAGTAGATCTAGCTGGTCTGTCATTATATAATAGAGACAGTAGATCTAGCTGGTCTGTCATAATATAATAGAGACATTAGATCTAGCTGGTCTGCCATAATGTAATAGAGACATTAGATCTAGCTGGTCTGTCATAATATAATAGAGACAGTATATCTAGCTGGTCTGTCATAATATAATAGAGACAGTAGATCTAGCTGGTCTGTCATAATATAATAGAGACATTAGATCTAGCTGGTCTGTCATAATGTAATAGAGCCATTAGATCTAGCTGGTCTGTCATAATGTAATAGAGACAGTATATCTAGCTGGTCTGTCATAATATAATAGAGACAGTAGATCTAGCTGGTCTGTCATAATATAATAGAGACATTAGATCTAGCTGGTCTGTCATAATATAATAGAGGCAGTAGATCTAGCTGGTCTGTCATAATATAATAGAGACAGTAGATCTAGCTGGTCTGTCATAATATAATAGAGACAGTAGATCTAGCTGGTCTGTCATAATATAATAGAGACATTAGATCTAGCTGGTCTGTCATTATATAATAGAGACAGTAGATCTAGCTGGTCTGTCATAATATAATAGAGACATTAGATCTAGCTGGTCTGCCATAATGTAATAGAGACATTAGATCTAGCTGGTCTGTCATAATATAATAGAGACATTATATCTAGCTGGTCTGTCATAATATAATAGAGACAGTAGATCTAGCTGGCCTGTCATAATATAATAGATACTGTAGATCTAGCTGGTCTGTCATAATATAATAGAGACAGTATATCTAGCTGGTCTGTCATAATATAATAGAGACATTAGATCTAGCTGGTCTGTCATAATATAATAGAGACATTAGATCTAGCTGGTCTGTCATAATGTAATAGAGACATTCGATCTAGCTGGTCTGTCATAATGTAATAGAGACATTAGATCTAGCTGGTCTGTCATAATATAATAGAGACAGTAGATCTAGCTGGCCTGTCATACTATAATAGATACTGTAGATCTAGCTGGTCTGTCATAATATAATAGAGACAGTAGATCTAGCTGGCCTGTCATAATATAATAGATACTGTAGATCTAGCTGGTCTGTCATAATAAAATAGAGACATTAGATCTAGCTGGTCTGTCATAATATAATAGAGACATTAGATCTAGCTGGTCTGTCATAATATAATAGAGACATTAGATCTAGCTAGTCTGTCATAATGTAATAGAGACATTAGATCTAGCTGGTCTGTCATAATGTAATAGAGACATTAGATCTAGCTGGTCTGTCATAATATAATAGAGACAGTAGATCTAGCTGGCCTGTCATACTATAATAGATACTGTAGATCTAGCTGGCCTGTCATAATATAATAGAGACAGTAGATCTAGCTGGTCTGTCATAATATAATAGAGACATTAGATCTAGCTGGTCTGTCATAATATAATAGCGGCAGTATATCTAGCTGGTCTGTAATAATATAATAGAGACAGTAGATCTAGCTGGTCTGTCATAATATAATAGATACTGTAGATCTAGCTGGTCTGTCATAATATAATAGAGACATTAGATCTAGCTAGTCTGTCATAATGTAATAGAGACATTAGATCTAGCTGGTCTGTCATAATATCATAGAGACAGTAGATCTAGCTGGCCTGTCATAATATAATAGAGACAGTAGATCTAGCTGGCCTGTCATACTATAATAGATACTGTAGATCTAGCTGGTCTGTCATAATATAATAGAGACAGTAGATCTAGCTGGCCTGTCATAATATAATAGATACTGTAGATCTAGCTGGTCTGTCATAATAAAATAGAGACATTAGATCTAGCTGGTCTGTCATAATATAATAGAGACAGTATATCTAGCTAGTCTGTCATAATATAATAGAGACAGTAGATCTAGCTGGTCTGTCATAATATAATAGAGACAGTATATCTAGCTGGTCTGTCATAATATAATAGAGACAGTAGATCTAGCTGGCCTGTCATAATATAATAGATACTGTAGATATAGCTGGTCTGTCATAATATAATAGAGACATTATATCTAGCTGGTCTGTCATAATATAATAGAGACAGTAGATCTAGCTGGTCTGTCATAATATAATAGAGGCAGTAGATCTAGCTGGTCTGTCATTATATAATAGAGACAGTAGATCTAGCTGGTCTGTCATAATATAATAGAGACATTAGATCTAGCTGGTCTGCCATAATGTAATAGAGACATTAGATCTAGCTGGTCTGTCATAATATAATAGAGACAGTAGATCTAGCTGGTCTGTCATAATATAATAGAGACAGTAGATCTAGCTGGTCTGTCATAATATAATAGAGACATTAGATCTAGCTGCTCTGTCATAATGTAATAGAGCCATTAGATCTAGCTGGTCTGTCATAATGTAATAGAGACAGTATATCTAGCTGGTCTGTCATAATATAATAGAGACAGTAGATCTAGCTGGTCTGTCATAATATAATAGAGACATTAGATCTAGCTGGTCTGTCATAATATAATAGAGGCAGTAGATCTAGCTGGTCTGTCATAATATAATAGAGACAGTAGATCTAGCTGGTCTGTCATAATATAATAGAGACAGTAGATCTAGCTGGTCTGTCATAATATAATAGAGACATTAGATCTAGCTGGTCTGTCATAATATAATAGAGGCAGTAGATCTAGCTGGTTTGTCATTATATAATAGAGACAGTAGATCTAGCTGGTCTGTCATAATATAATAGAGACATTAGATCTAGCTGGTCTGCCATAATGTAATAGAGACATTAGATCTAGCTGGTCTGTCATAATATAATAGAGACAGTATATCTAGCTGGTCTGTCATAATATAATAGAGACAGTAGATCTAGCTGGCCTGTCATAATATAATAGATACTGTAGATCTAGCTGGTCTGTCATAATATAATAGAGACAGTAGATCTAGCTGGTCTGTCATAATATAATAGAGACATTAGATCTAGCTGGTCTGTCATAATATAATAGAGACATTAGATCTAGCTGGTCTGTCATAATGTAATAGAGACATTCGATCTAGCTGGTCTGTCATAATGTAATAGAGACATTAGATCTAGCTGGTCTGTCATAATATAATAGAGACAGTAGATCTAGCTGGCCTGTCATACTATAATAGATACTGTAGATCTAGCTGGTCTGTCATAATATAATAGAGACAGTAGATCTAGCTGGCCTGTCATAATATAATAGATACTGTAGATCTAGCTGGTCTGTCATAATAAAATAGAGACATTAGATCTAGCTGGTCTGTCATAATATAATAGAGACAGTATATCTAGCTGGTCTGTCATAATATAATAGAGACAGTAGATCTAGCTGGTCTGTCATAATATAATAGAGACATTAGATCTAGCTGGTCTGCCATAATGTAATAGAGACATTAGATCTAGCTGGTCTGTCATAAAATAATAGAGACAGTATATCTAGCTGGTCTGTCATAATATAATAGAGACAGTAGATCTAGCTGGCCTGTCATAATATAATAGATACTGTAGATCTAGCTGGTCTGTCATAATATAATAGAGACAGTATATCTAGCTGGTCTGTCATAATATAATAGAGACAGTATATCTAGCTGGTCTGTCATAATATAATAGAGACAGTATATCTAGCTGGTCTGTCATAATATAATAGAGACAGTATATCTAGCTGGTCTGTCATTATATAATAGCGACAGTAGATCTAGCTGGTCTGTCATAATATAATAGAGACATTAGATCTAGCTGGTCTGCCATAATGTAATAGAGACATTAGATCTAGCTGGTCTGTCATAATGTAATAGAGACAGTATATCTAGCTGGTCTGTCATAATATAATAGAGACAGTAGATCTAGCTGGTCTGTCATAATATAATAGAAACAGTATATCTAGCTGGTCTGTCATAATATAATAGAGACAGTAGATCTAGCTGGTCTGTCATAATATAATAGAGACATTAGATCTAGCTGGTCTGTCATAATATAATAGAGACATTAGATCTAGCTGGTCTGCCATAATGTAATAGAGACATTAGATCTAGCTGGTCTGTCATAATATAATAGAGACAGTAGATCTAGCTGGTCTGTCATAATATAATAGAGACAGTAGATCTAGCTGGTCTGTCATAATATAATAGAGACATTAGATCTAGCTGGTCTGTCATAATGTAATAGAGCCATTAGATCTAGCTGGTCTGTCATAATGTAATAGAGACAGTATATCTAGCTGGTCTGTCATAATATAATAGAGACAGTAGATCTAGCTGGTCTGTCATAATATAATAGAGACAGTAGATCTAGCTGGTCTGTCATAATATAATAGAGACAGTAGATCTAGCTGGTCTGTCATAATATAATAGAGACAGTAGATCTAGCTGGTCTGTCATAATATAATAGAGACAGTAGATCTAGCTGGTCTGTCATAATATAATAGAGACAGTAGATCTAGCTGGTCTGTCATAATATAATAGAGACAGTAGATCTAGCTGGTCTGTCATTATATAATAGAGACAGTAGATCTAGCTGGTCTGTCATAATATAATAGAGACATTAGATCTAGCTGGTCTGCCATAATGTAATAGAGACATTAGATCTAGCTGGTCTGTCATAATATAATAGAGACAGTATATCTAGCTGGTCTGTCATAATATAATAGAGACAGTAGATCTAGCTGGTCTGTCATAATATAATAGAGACATGTAGATCTAGCTGGTCTGTCATAATATAATAGAGACAGTATATCTAGCTGGTCTGTCATAATATAATAGAGACATTAGATCTAGCTGGTCTGTCATAATATAATAGAGACATTAGATCTAGCTGGTCTGTCATAATGTAATAGAGACATTAGATCTAGCTGGTCTGTCATAATATAATAGAGACATTAGATCTAGCTGGTCTGTCATAATATAATAGAGACAGTAGATCTAGCTGGCCTGTCATACTATAATAGATACTGTAGATCTAGCTGGTCTGTCATAATATAATAGAGACAGTAGATCTAGCTGGCCTGTCATAATATAATAGATACTGTAGATCTAGCTGGTCTGTCATAATAAAATAGAGACATTAGATCTAGCTGGTCTGTCATAATATAATAGAGACAGTATATCTAGCTGGTCTGTCATAATATAATAGAGACAGTAGATCTAGCTGGTCTGTCATAATATAATAGAGACATTAGATCTAGCTGGTCTGTCATAATGTAATAGAGACAGTAGATCTAGCTGGTCTGTCATAATATAATAGAGACAGTAGATCTAGCTGGTCTGTCATAATATAATAGAGACAGTAGATCTAGCTGGTCTGTCATAATATAATAGAGACAGTAGATCTAGCTGGTCTGTCATAATATAATAGAGACAGTAGATCTAGCTGGTCTGTCATAATATAATAGAGACAGTAGATCTAGCTGGTCTGTCATAATATAATAGAGACAGTAGATCTAGCTGGTCTGTCATAATATAATAGAGACAGTAGATCTAGCTGGTCTGTCATTATATAATAGAGACAGTAGATCTAGCTGGTCTGTCATAATATAATAGAGACATTAGATCTAGCTGGTCTGCCATAATGTAATAGAGACATTAGATCTAGCTGGTCTGTCATAATATAATAGAGACAGTATATCTAGCTGGTCTGTCATAATATAATAGAGACAGTAGATCTAGCTGGTCTGTCATAATATAATAGAAACAGTAGATCTAGCTGGTCTGTCATAATATAATAGAGACAGTATATCTAGCTGGTCTGTCATAATATAATAGAGACAGTAGATCTAGCTGGTCTGTCATAATATAATAGAGACATTAGATCTAGCTGGTCTGTCATAATATAATAGAGACATTAGATCTAGCTGGTCTGTCATAATGTAATAGAGACATTAGATCTAGCTGGTCTGTCATCATATAATAGAGACATTAGATCTAGCTGGTCTGTCATAATATAATAGAGACATTAGATCTAGCTGGTCTGTCATAATGTAATAGAGACATTAGATCTAGCTGGTCTGTCATAATATAATAGAGACATTAGATCTAGCTGGTCTGTCATAATATAATAGAGACATTAGATCTAGCTGGTCTGTCATAATGTCATAGAGACATTAGATCTAGCTGGTCTGTCATAATGTAATAGAGACATTAGATCTAGCTGGTCTGTCATAATATAATAGAGACAGTAGATCTAGCTGGCCTGTCATACTATAATAGATACTGTAGATCTAGCTGGTCTGTCATAATATAATAGAGACAGTAGATCTAGCTGGCCTGTCATAATATAATAGATACTGTAGATCTAGCTGGTCTGTCATAATAAAATAGAGACATTAGATCTAGCTGGTCTGTCATAATATAATAGAGACAGTATATCTAGCTGGTCTGTCATAATATAATAGAGACAGTAGATCTAGCTGGTCTGTCATAATATAATAGAGACAGTATATCTAGCTGGTCTGTCATAATATAATAGAGACAGTAGATCTAGCTGGTCTGTCATAATATAATAGAGACATTAGATCTAGCTGGTCTGTCATACTATAATAGAGACAGTAGATCTAGCTGGTCTGTCATAATATAATAGAGACAGTAGATCTAGCTGGTCTGTCATAATATAATAGAGGCAGTAGATCTAGCTGGTCTGTCATTATATAATAGAGACAGTAGATCTAGCTGGTCTGTCATAATATAATAGAGACATTAGATCTAGCTGGTCTGCCATAATGTAATAGAGACATTAGATCTAGCTGGTCTGTCATAATATAATAGAGACAGTATATCTAGCTGGTCTGTCATAATATAATAGAGACAGTAGATCTTGCTGGTCTGTCATAATATAATAGAGACATTAGATCTAGCTGATCTGTCATAATGTAATAGAGACATTAGATCTAGCTGGTCTGTCATAATGTAATAGAGACAGTATATCTAGCTGGTCTGTCATAATATAATAGAGACAGTAGATCTAGCTGGTCTGTCATAATATAATAGAGGCAGTAGATCTAGCTGGTCTGTCATAATATAATAGAGACAGTAGATCTAGCTGGTCTGTCATAATATAATAGAGACAGTATATCTAGCTGGTCTGTCATTATATAATATAGACAGTAGATCTAGCTGGTCTGTCATAATATAATAGAGACATTAGATCTAGCTGGTCTGCCATAATGTAATAGAGACATTAGATCTAGCTGGTCTGTCATAATATAATAGAGACAGTAGATCTAGCTGGTCTGTCATAATATAATAGAGACAGTAGATCTAGCTGGTCTGTCATAATATAATAGAGACAGTATATCTAGCTGGTCTGTCATAATATAATAGAGACAGTAGATCTAGCTGGTCTGTCATAATATAATAGAGACATTAGATCTAGCTGGTCTGTCATAATATAATAGAGACATTAGATCTAGCTGGTCTGTCATAATATAATAGAGACAGTAGATCTAGCTGGTCTGTCATAATATAATAGAGACATTAGATCTAGCTGGTATGTCATAATATAATAGAGACATTAGATCTAGCTGGTCTGTCATAATATAATAGAGACAGTAGATCTAGCTGGTCTGTCATAATGTAATAGAGACATTAGATCTAGCTGGTCTGTCATAATGTAATAGAGACATTAGATCTAGCTGGTCTGTCATAATATAATAGAGACATTAGATCTAGCTGGTCTGTCATAATGTCATAGAGACATTAGATCTAGCTGGTCTGTCATAATATAATAGAGACATTAGATCTAGCTGGTCTGTCATAATATAATAGAGACAGTAGATCTAGCTGGTCTGTCATAATATAATAGAGACATTAGATCTAGCTGGTCTGTCATAATATAATAGAGACAGTAGATCTAGCTGGCCTGTCATAATATAATAGATACTGTAGATCTAGCTGGTCTGTCATAATAAAATAGAGACATTAGATCTAGCTGGTCTGTCATAATATAATAGAGACAGTATATCTAGCTGGTCTGTCATAATATAATAGAGACAGTAGATCTAGCTGGTCTGTCATTATATAATAGCGACAGTAGATCTAGCTGGTCTGTCATAATATAATAGAGACATTAGATCTAGCTGGTCTGTCATAATGTAATAGAGACATTAGATCTAGCTGGTCTGTCATAATGTAATAGAGACAGTATATCTAGCTGGTCTGTCATAATATAATAGAGACAGTAGATCTAGCTGGTCTGTCATAATATAATAGAAACAGTAGATCTAGCTGGTCTGTCATAATATAATAGAGACAGTATATCTAGCTGGTCTGTCATAATATAATAGAGACAGTAGATCTAGCTGGTCTGTCATAATATAATAGAGACATTAGATCTAGCTGGTCTGTCATAATATAATAGAGACATTAGATCTAGCTGGTCTGTCATAATGTAATAGAGACATTAGATCTAGCTGGTCTGTCATCATATAATAGAGACATTAGATCTAGCTGGTCTGTCATAATATAATAGAGACATTAGATCTAGCTGGTCTGTCATAATGTAATAGAGACATTAGATCTAGCTGGTCTGTCATAATATAATAGAGACATTAGATCTAGCTGGTCTGTCATAATATAATAGAGACATTAGATCTAGCTGGTCTGTCATAATATCATAGAGACATTAGATCTAGCTGGTCTGTCATAATGTAATAGAGACATTAGATCTAGCTGGTCTGTCATAATATAATAGAGACAGTAGATCTAGCTGGCCTGTCATACTATAATAGATACTGTAGATCTAGCTGGTCTGTCATAATATAATAGAGACAGTAGATCTAGCTGGCCTGTCATAATATAATAGATACTGTAGATCTAGCTGGTCTGTCATAATAAAATAGAGACATTAGATCTAGCTGGTCTGTCATAATATAATAGAGACAGTAGATCTAGCTGGTCTGTCATAATATAATAGAGACAGTAGATCTAGCTGGTCTGTCATAATATAATAGAGACAGTATATCTAGCTGGTCTGTCATAATATAATAGAGACAGTAGATCTAGCTGGTCTGTCATAATATAATAGAGACATTAGATCTAGCTGGTCTGTCATACTATAATAGAGACAGTATATCTAGCTGGTCTGTCATAATATAATAGAGACAGTAGATCTAGCTGGTCTGTCATAATATAATAGAGGCAGTAGATCTAGCTGGTCTGTCATTATATAATAGAGACAGTAGATCTAGCTGGTCTGTCATAATATAATAGAGACATTAGATCTAGCTGGTCTGCCATAATGTAATAGAGACATTAGATCTAGCTGGTCTGTCATAATATAATAGAGACAGTATATCTAGCTGGTCTGTCATAATATTATAGAGACAGTAGATCTTGCTGGTCTGTCATAATATAATAGAGACATTAGATCTAGCTGATCTGTCATAATGTTATAGAGCCATTCGATCTAGCTGGTCTGTCATAATGTAATAGAGACAGTATATCTAGCTGGTCTGTCATAATATAATAGAGACAGTAGATCTAGCTGGTCTGTCATAATATAATAGAGACATTAGATCTAGCTGGTCTGTCATAATATAATAGAGGCAGTAGATCTAGCTGGTCTGTCATAATATAATAGAGACAGTAGATCTAGCTGGTCTGTCATAATATAATAGAGACAGTAGATCTAGCTGGTCTGTCATTATATAATATAGACAGTAGATCTAGCTGGTCTGTCATAATATAATAGAGACATTAGATCTAGCTGGTCTGCCATAATGTAATAGAGACATTAGATCTAGCTGGTCTGTCATAATGTAATAGAGACAGTATATCTAGCTGGTCTGTCATAATATAATAGAGACAGTAGATCTAGCTGGTCTGTCATAATATAATAGAAACAGTATATCTAGCTGGTCTGTCATAATATAATAGAGACAGTATATCTAGCTGGTCTGTCATAATATAATAGAGACAGTATATCTAGCTGGTCTGTCATAATATAATAGAGACATTAGATCTAGCTGGTCTGTCATAATATAATAGAGACAGTATATCTAGCTGGTCTGTTATAATATAATAGAGACAGTAGATCTAGCTGGTCTGTCATAATATAATAGAGACATTAGATCTAGCTGGTCTGTCATAATATAATAGAGACATTAGATCTAGCTGGTCTGTCATAATATAATAGAGACATTAGATCTAGCTGGTCTGTCATAATATAATAGAGACATTAGATCTAGCTGGTCTGTCATAATATAATAGAGACATTAGATCTAGCTGGTCTGTCATAATGTAATAGAGACATTAGATCTAGCTGGTCGGTCATAATGTAATAGAGACATTAGATCTAGCTGGTCTGTCATAATATAATAGAGACATTAGATCTAGCTGGCCTGTCATACTATAATAGATACTGTAGATCTAGCTGGTCTGTCATAATATAATAGAGACAGTAGATCTAGCTGGCCTGTCATAATATAATAGATACTGTAGATCTAGCTGGTCTGTCATAATAAAATAGAGACATTAGATCTAGCTGGTCTGTCATAATATAATAGAGACAGTATATCTAGCTGGTCTGTCATAATATAATTGAGACAGTAGATCTAGCTGGTCTGTCATAATATAATAGAGACAGTATATCTAGCTGGTCTGTAATAATATAATAGAGACAGTAGATCTAGCTGGCCTGTCATAATATAATAGATACTGTAGATCTAGCTGGTCTGTCATAATATAATAGAGACAGTAGATCTAGCTGGTCTGTCATAATATAATAGAGACAGTAGATCTAGCTGGTGTGTCATAATATAATAGAGACAGTAGATCTAGCTGGTCTGTCATAATATAATAGAGACAGTAGATCTAGCTGGTCTGTCATAATATAATAGAGACATTAGATCTAGCTGGTCTGCCATAATGTAATAGAGACATTAGATCTAGCTGGTCTGTCATAATATAATAGAGACAGTATATCTAGCTGGTCTGTCATAATATAATAGAGACAGTAGATCTAGCTGGTCTGTCATAATATAATAGAGACATTAGATCTAGCTGGTCTGTCATAATATAATAGAGGCAGTAGATCTACCTGGTCTGTCATTATATAATAGAGACAGTAGATCTAGCTGGTCTGTCATAATATAATAGAGACATTAGACCTAGCTGGTCTGCCATAATGTAATAGAGACATTAGATCTAGCTGGTCTGTCATAATATAATAGAGACAGTATATCTAGCTGGTCTGTCATAATATAATAGAGACAGTAGATCTAGCTGGCCTGTCATAATATAATAGATACTGTAGATCTAGCTGGTCTGTCATAATATAATAGATACTTTAGATCTAGCTGGTCTGTCATAATATAATAGAGACAGTATATCTAGCTGGTCTGTCATAATATAATAGAGACAGTAGATCTAGCTGGTCTGTCATAATATAATAGAGACAGTAGATCTAGCTGGTCTGTCATTATGTAATAGAGACATTAGATCTAGCTGGTCTGTCATAATATAATAGAGACATTAGATCTAGCTGGTCTGCCATAATGTAATAGAGACATTAGATCTAGCTGGTCTGTCATAATATAATAGAGACAGTATATCTAGCTGGTCTGTCATAATATAATAGAGACAGTAGATCTAGCTGGTCTGTCATAATATAATAGAGACATTAGATCTAGCTGGTCTGTCATAATGTAATAGAGCCATTAGATCTAGCTGGTCTGTCATAATGTAATAGAGACATTAGATCTAGCTGGTCTGTCATAATATAATAGAGACAGTAGATCTAGCTGGTCTGTCATAATATAATAGAGACAGTAGATCTAGCTGGCCTGTCATAATATAATAGATACTGTAGATCTAGCTGGTCTGTCATAATATAATAGAGACATTAGATCTAGCTGGTCTGTCACAATATAATAGAGACAGTATATCTAGCTGGTCTGTCATAATATAATAGAGACAGTAGATCTAGCTGGTCTGTCATAATATAATAGAGACATTAGATCTAGCTGGTCTGTCATAATATAATAGAGACATTAGATCTAGCTGGTCTGGCATAATATAATAGAGACAGTAGATCTAGCTGGTCTGTCATAATATAATAGAGACAGTAGATCTAGCTGGTCTGTCATAATATAATAGAGACAGTATATCTAGCTGGTCTGCCATAATGTAATAGAGACATTAGATCTAGCTGGTCTGTCATAATATAATAGAGACAGTAGATCTAGCTGGTCTGTCATAATATAATAGAGACAGTAGATCTAGCTGGTCTGTCATAATATAATAGAGAAATTAGATCTAGCTGGTCTGTCATAATATAATAGAGGCAGTAGATCTAGCTGGTCTGTCATTATATAATAGAGACAGTATATCTAGCTGGTCTGTCATAATATAATAGAGACAGTAGATATAGCTGGTCTGTCATAATATAATAGAGACAGTATATCTAGATGGTCTGTCATAATATAATAGAGACAGTAGATCTAGCTGGCCTGTCATAATATAATAGATACTGTAGATCTAGCTGGTCTTTCATAATATAATAGAGACATTAGATCTAGCTGGTCTGTCATAATGTAATAGAGACATTAGATCTAGCTTGTCTGTCATAATATAATAGAGACAGTAGATATAGCTGGTCTGTCATAATATAATAGAGACAGTATATCTAGCTGGTCTGTCATAATATAATAGAGACAGTAGATCTAGCTGGCCTGTCATAATATAATAGAGACTGTAGATCTAGCTGGTCTGTAATAATATAATAGAGACATTAGATCTAGCTGGTCTGTCATAATATAATAGAGGCAGTAGATCTAGCTGGTCTGTCAATATATAATAGATACTGTAGATCTAGCTGGTCTGTCATAATATAATAGAGACATTAGATCTAGCTGGTCTGCCATAATGTAATAGAGACATTAGATCTAGCTGGTCTGTCATAATATAATAGACACAGTATATCTAGCTGGTCTGTCATAATATAATAGAGACAGTAGATCTAGCCGGCCTGTCATAATATAATAGAGACAGTAGATCTAGCTGGTCTGCCATAATGTAATAGAGACATTAGATCTAGCTGGTCTGTCATAATATAATAGAGACAGTAGATATAGCTGGTCTGTCATAATATAAAATAGACAGTATATCTAGATGGTCTGTCATAATGTAATAGAGACAGTAGATCTAGCTGGCCTGTCATAATATAATAGATACTGTAGATCTAGCTGGTCTTTCATAATATAATAGAGACATTAGATCTAGCTGGTCTGTCATAATGTAATAGAGACATTAGATCTAGCTGGTCTGTCATAATATAATAGAGACAGTAGATATAGCTGGTCTGTCATAATATAATAGAGACAGTATATCTAGATGGTCTGTCATAATATAATAGAGACAGTAGATCTAGCTGGCCTGTCATAATATAATAGAGACTGTAGATCTAGCTGGTCTGTCATAATATAATAGAGACATTAGATCTAGCTGGTCTGTCATAATATAATAGAGGCAGTAGATCTAGCTGGTCTGTCAATATATAATAGATACTGTAGATCTAGCTGGTCTGTCATAATATAATAGAGACATTAGATCTAGCTGGTCTGCCATAATGTAATAGAGACATTAGATCTAGCTGGTCTGTCATAATATAATAGAGACAGTATATCTAGCTGGTCTGTCATAATATAATAGAGACAGTAGATATTGCTGGTCTGTCATAATATAATAGAGACATTAGATCTAGCTGGTCTGTCATAATGTAATAGAGACAGTATATCTAGCTGGTCTGTCATAATATAATAGAGACAGTAGATCTTGCTGGTCTGTCATAATATAATAGAGACATTAGATCTAGCTGGTCTGTCATAATATAATAGAGACAGTATATCTAGCTGGTCTGTCATAATATATTAGAGAAATTAGATCTAGCTGGTCTGTCATATTATAATAGAGACAGTAGATCTAGCTGGTCTGTCATAATATAATAGAGACAGTATATCTAGCTGGTCTGTCATAATATAATAGAGACAGTAGATCTAGCTGGCCTGTCATAATATAATAGAGACATTAGATCTAGCTGGTCTGCCATAATGTAATAGAGACATTAGATCTAGCTGGTCTGTCATAATATAATAGAGACAGTATATCTAGCTGGTCTGTCATAATATAATAGAGACAGTAGATCTTACTGGTCTGTCATAATATAATAGAGACATTAGATCTAGCTGGTCTGTCATAATATAATAGAGACAGTATATCTAGGTGGTCTGTCATAATATAATAGAGACAGTAGATCTAGCTGGTCTGTCATAATATAATAGAGAAATTAGATCTAGCTGGTCTGTCATAATATAATAGAGGCAGTAGATCTAGCTGGTCTGTCATTATATAATAGAGACAGTATATCTAGCTGGTCTGTCATAATATAATAGAGACAGTATATCTAGATGGTCTGTCATAATATAATAGAGACAGTAGATCTAGCTGGCCTGTCATAATATAATAGAGACTGTAGATCTAGCTGGTCTGTAATAATATAATAGAGACATTAGATCTAGCTGGTCTGTCATAATATAATAGAGACATTAGATCTAGCTGATCTGCCATAATGTAATAGAGACATTAGATCTAGCTGGTCTGTCATAATATAATAGACACAGTATATCTAGCTGGTCTGTCATAATATAATAGAGACAGTAGATCTTGCTGGTCTGTCATAATATAATAGAGACATTAGATCTAGCTGGTCTGTCATAATATAATAGACACAGTATATCTAGCTGGTCTGTCATAATATAATAGAGACAGTAGATCTTGCTGGTCTGTCATAATATAATAGAGACATTAGATCTAGCTGGTCTGTCATAATATAATAGAGACAGTATATCTAGCTGGTCTGTCATAATATAATAGAGAAATTAGATCTAGCTGGTCTGTCATAATATAATAGAGGCAGTAGATCTAGCTGGTCTGTCATTATATAATAGAGACAGTATATCTAGCTGGTCTGTCATAATATAATAGAGACAGTAGATCTAGCTGGTCTGTCATAATATAATAGAGACATTAGATCTAGCTGGTCTGCCATAATGTAATAGAGACAGTATATCTAGCTGGTCTGTCATAATATAATAGAGACAGTAGATCTAGCTGGCCTGTCATAATATAATAGAGACATTAGATCTAGCTGGTCTGCCATAATGTAATAGAGACATTAGATCTAGCTGGTCTGTCATAATATAATAGAGACAGTAGATATAGCTGGTCTGTCATAATATAATAGAGACAGTATATCTAGATGGTCTGTCATAATGTAATAGAGACAGTAGATCTAGCTGGCCTGTCATAATATAATAGATACTGTAGATCTAGCTGGTCTTTCATAATATAATAGAGACATTAGATCTAGCTGGTCTGTCATAATGTAATAGAGACATTAGATCTAGCTGGTCTGTCATAATATAATAGAGACAGTAGATATAGCTGGTCTGTCATAATATAATAGAGACAGTATATCTAGCTGGTCTGCCATAATGTAATAGAGACATTAGATCTAGCTGGTCTGTCATAATATAATAGAGACAGTATATCTAGCTGGTCTGTCATAATATAATAGAGACAGTAGATCTAGCTGGTCTGTCATAATATAATAGAGACATTAGATCTAGCTGGTCCGTCATAATATAATAGAGACAGTATATCTAGCTGGTCTGTCATAATATAATAGAGAAATTAGATCTAGCTGGTCTGTCATAATATAATAGAGACAGTAGATCTAGCTGGTCTGTCATTATATAATAGAGACAGTATATCTAGCTGGTCTGTCATAATATAATAGAGACAGTAGATCTAGCTGGTCTGTCATAATATAAAAGAGACATTAGATCTAGCCGGTCTGCCATAATGTAATAGAGACAGTATATCTAGCTGGTCTGTAATAATATAATAGAGACAGTAGATCTAGCTGGTCTGTCATAATATAATAGAGACAGTAGATCTAGCTGGTCTGCCATAATGTAATAGAGACATTAGATCTAGCTGGTCTGTCATAATATAATAGAGACAGTAGATATAGCTGGTCTGTCATAATATAATAGAGACAGTATATCTAGCTGGTCTGTCATAATGTAATAGAGACAGTAGATCTAGCTGGCCTGTCATAATATAATAGATACTGTAGATCTAGCTGGTCTTTCATAATATAATAGAGACATTAGATCTAGCTGGTCTGTCATAATGTAATAGAGACATTAGATCTAGCTGGTCTGTCATAATATAATAGAGACAGTAGATATAGCTGGTCTGTCATAATATAATAGAGACAGTATATCTAGCTGGTCTGTCATAATATAATAGAGACAGTAGATCTAGCTGGCCTGTCATAATATAATAGAGACATTAGATCTAGCTGGTCTGTCATAATATAATAGAGACATTAGATCTAGCTGGTCTGTCATAATATAATAGAGGCAGTAGATCTAGCTGGTCTGTCAATATATAATAGATACTGTAGATCTAGCTGGTCTGTCATAATATAATAGAGACATTAGATCTAGCTGGTCTGCCATAATGTAATAGAGACATTAGATCTAGCTGGTCTGTCATAATATAATAGAGACAGTATATCTAGCTGGTCTGTCATAATATAATAGAGACAGTAGATATTGCTGGTCTGTCATAATATAATAGAGACATTAGATCTAGCTGGTCTGTCATAATATAATAGACACAGTATATCTAGCTGGTCTGTCATAATATAATAGAGACAGTAGATCTTGCTGGTCTGTCATAATATAATAGAGACATTAGATCTAGCTGGTCTGTCATAATATAATAGAGACAGTATATCTAGCTGGTCTGTCATAATATATTAGAGAAATTAGATCTAGCTGGTCTGTCATAATATAATAGAGACAGTAGATCTAGCTGGTCTGTCATAATATAATAGAGACAGTATATCTAGCTGGTCTGTCATAATATAATAGAGACAGTAGATCTAGCTGGCCTCTCATAATATAATAGAGACATTAGATCTAGCTGGTCTGCCATAATGTAATAGAGACATTAGATCTAGCTGGTCTGTCATAATATAATAGAGACAGTATATCTAGCTGGTCTGTCATAATATAATAGAGACAGTAGATCTTACTGGTCTGTCATAATATAATAGAGACATTAGATCTAGCTGGTCTGTCATAATATAATAGAGACAGTATATCTAGGTGGTCTGTCATAATATAATAGAGACAGTAGATCTAGCTGGTCTGTCATAATATAATAGAGAAATTAGATCTAGCTGGTCTGTCATAATATAATAGAGGCAGTAGATCTAGCTGGTCTGTCATTATATAATAGAGACAGTATATCTAGCTGGTCTGTCATAATATAATAGAGACAGTAGATCTAGCTGGTCTGTCATAATATAATAGAGACATTAGATCTAGCTGGTCTGTCATAATGTAATAGAGACAGTATATCTAGCTGGTCTGTCATAATATAATAGAGACAGTAGATCTAGCTGGTCTGTCATAATATAATAGAGACAGTAGATCTAGCTGGTCTGTCATAATATAATAGAGACATTAGATCTAGCTGGTCTGTCATAATATAATAGAGACAGTAGATCTAGCTGGTCTGTCATAATATAATAGAGACATTAGATCTAGATGGTCTGTCATAATATAATAGAGACAGTATATCTAGCTGGTCTGTCATAATATAATAGAGACAGTAGATCTTACTGGTCTGTCATAATATAATAGAGACATTAGATCTAGCTGGTCTGTCATAATATAATAGAGACAGTATATCTAGCTGGTCTGTCATAATATAATAGAGACAGTAGATCTAGCTGGTCTGTCATAATATAATAGAGAAATTAGATCTAGCTGGTCTGTCATAATATAATAGAGGCAGTAGATCTAGCTGGTCTGTCATTATATAATAGAGACAGTATATCTAGCTGGTCTGTCATAATATAATAGAGACAGTAGATCTAGCTGGTCTGTCATAATATAATAGAGACATTAGATCTAGCTGGTCTGCCATAATATAATAGAGACATTAGATCTAGCTGGTCTGTCATAATATAATAGAGACAGTAGATCTAGCTGGTCTGTCATAATATAATAGAGACAGTAGATATAGCTGGTCTGTCATAATATAATAGAGACAGTATATCTAGCTGGTCTGTCATAATGTAATAGAGACAGTAGATCTAGCTGGCCTGTCATAATATAATAGATACTGTAGATCTAGCTGGTCTGTCATAATATAATAGAGACATTAGATCTAGCTGGTCTGTCATAATATAATAGAGACATTAGATCTAGCTGGTCTGTCATAATGTAATAGAGACATTAGATCTAGCTGGTCTGTCATAATATAATAGAGACAGTAGATCTAGATGGTCTGTCATAATATAATAGAGACAGTAGATCTAGCTGGCCTGTCATAATATAATAGAGACTGTAGATCTAGCTGGTCTGTCATAATATAATAGAGACATTAGATCTAGCTGGTCTGTCATAATGTAATAGAGACATTAGATCTAGCTGGTCTGTCATAATGTAATAGAGACATTAGATCAAGCTGGTCTGTCATTATATAATAGAGACATTAGATCTAGCTGGTCTGTCATAATATAATAGAGACATTAGATCTAGCTGGTCTGTCATAATATAATAGAGACATTATATCTAGCTGGTCTGTCATAATATATTAGAGAAATTAGATCTAGCTGGTCTGTCATAATGTAATAGAGACATTAGATCTAGCTGGTCTGTCATAATGTAATAGAGACATTAGATCAAGCTGGTCTGTCATTATATAATAGAGACATTAGATCTAGCTGGTCTGTCATAATATAATAGAGACATTAGATCTAGCTGGTCTGTCATAATATAATAGAGACATTAGATCTAGCTGGTCTGTCATAATATAATAGAGACAGTATATCTAGCTGGTCTGTCATAATATAATAGAGACATTAGATCTTACTGGTCTGTCATAATATAATAGAGACATTAGATCTAGCTGGTCTGTCATAATATAATAGAGACAGTAGATCTAGCTGGTCTGTCATAATATAATAGAGACATTAGATCTAGCTGGTCTGTCATAATATAATAGAGACAGTAGATCTAGCTGGTCTGTCATAATATAATAGAGACATTAGATCTAGCCGGTCTGTCATAATGTAATAGAGACAGTATATCTAGCTGGTCTGTCATAATATAATAGAGACAGTAGATCTAGCTGGCCTGTCATAATATAATAGAGACAGTAGATCTAGCTGGTCTGCCATAATGTAATAGAGACATTAGATCTAGCTGGTCTGTCATAATATAATAGAGACAGTATATCTAGCTGGTCTGTCATAATATAATAGAGACAGTAGATCTAGCTGGCCTGTCATAATATAATAGATACTGTAGATCTAGCTGGTCTTTCATAATATAATATAGACATTAGATCTAGCTGGTCTGTCATAATATAATAGAGACAGTAGATCTAGCTGGTCTGTCATAATATAATAGAGACAGTAGGTATAGCTGGTCTGTCATAATATAATAGAGACAGTAGATCTAGCTGGTCTGTCATAATATAATAGAGACAGTAGATCTAGCTGGTCTGTCATAATATAATAGATACTGTAGATCTAGCTGGTCTGTCATAATATAATAGAGACATTAGATCTAGCTGGCCTGTCATAATGTAATAGAGACATTAGATCTAGCTGGTCTGTCATAATATAATAGAGACAGTAGATCAAGCTGGTCTGTCATAATATAATAGAGACATTAGATCTAGCTGGTCTGTCATAATATAATAGAGACAGTAGATCATGCTGGTCTGTCATAATGTAATAGAGACATTAGATCTAGCTGGTCTGTCATAATATAATAGAGACAGTATATCTAGCTGGTCTGTCATAATATAATAGAGACAGTAGATCTAGCTGGTCTGTCATAATATAATAGAGACAGTAGATCTAAATGGTCTGTCATAATATAATAGAGACATTAGATCTAGCCGGTCTGCCATAATGTAATAGAGACATTAGATCTAGCTGGTCTGTCATAATATAATAGAGACAGTAGATCTAGCTGGCCTGTCATAATATAATAGATACTGTAGATCTAGCTGGTCTGTCATAATATAATAGAGACATTAGATCTAGCTGGTCTGTCATAATATAATAGAGACATTAGATCTAGCTGGTCTGTCATAATATAATAGAGACAGTAGATCTAGCTGGTCTGTCATAATATAATAGAGACAGTAGATCTAGATGGTCTGTCATAATATAATAGAGACAGTAGATCTAGCTGGCCTGTCATAATATAATAGATACTGTAGATCTAGCTGGTCTGTCATAATATAATAGAGACATTAGATCTAGCTGGTCTGTCATAATGTAATAGAGACATTAGATCTAGCTGGTCTGTCATAATATAATAGAGACAGTAGATCTAGCTGGTCTGTCATAATATAATAGAGACATTAGATCTAGCTGGTCTGTCATAATGTAATAGAGACAGTAGATCTAGCTGGCCTGTCATAATATAATAGATACTGTAGATCTAGCTGGTCTGTCATAATATAATAGAGACATTAGATCTAGCTGGTCTGTCATAATGTAATAGAGACATTAGATCTAGCTGGTCTGTCATAATATAATAGAGACATTAGATCTAGCTGGTCTGTCATAATATAATAGAGACATTAGATCTAGCTGGTCTGTCATAATATAATAGAGACATTAGATCTAGCTGGTCTGTCATAATATATTAGAGACATTAGATCTAGCTGGTCTGTCATAATATAATAGAGACATTAGATCTAGCTGGTCTGTCATAATATAATAGAGACAGTATATCTAGCTGGTCTGTCATAATGTAATAGAGACAGTAGATCTAGCTGGTCTGTAATAATATAATAGAGACATTAGATCTAGCTGGTCTGTCATAATATAATAGAGACAGTAGATCTAGCTGGTCTGTAATTATATAATAGAGACAGTAGATCTAGCTGGTCTGTCATAATATAATAGAGACATTAGATCTAGCTGGTCTGCCATAATGTAATAGAGACATTAGATCTAGCTGGTCTGTCATAATATAATAGAGACAGTATATCTAGCTGGTCTGTCATAATATAAAAGAGACATTAGATCTAGCCGGTCTGTCATAATGTAATAGAGACAGTATATCTAGCTGGTCTGTCATAATATAATAGAGACAGTAGATCTAGCTGGCCTGTCATAATATAATAGAGACAGTAGATCTAGCTGGTCTGCCATAATGTAATAGAGACATTAGATCTAGCTGGTCTGTCATAATATAATAGAGACAGTAGATCTAGCTGGTCTGTCATAATATAATAGAGACAGTATATCTAGATGGTCTGTCATAATGTAATAGAGACAGTAGATCTAGCTGGCCTGTCATAATATAATAGATACTGTAGATCTAGCTGGTCTGTCATAATATAATAGAGACATTAGATCTAGCTGGTCTGTCATAATGTAATAGAGACATTAGATCTAGCTCGTCTGTCATAATATAATAGAGACAGTAGATCTAGCTGGTCTGTCATAATATAATAGAGACAGTAGATCTAGCTGGTCTGTCATAATATAATAGAGACAGTAGATCTAGCTGGCCTGTCATAATATAATAGATACTGTAGATCTAGCTGGTCTGTCATAATATAATAGAGACAGTAGATCTAGCTGGTCTGTCATAATATAATAGAGACATTAGATCTAGCTGGTCTGTCATAATATAATAGAGACAGTAGATCAAGCTGGTCTGTCATAATATAATAGAGACATTAGATCTAGCTGGTCTGTCATAATGTAATAGAGACATTAGATCTAGCTGGTCTGTCATAATATAATAGAGACAGTATATCTAGCTGGTCTGTCATAATATATTAGAGAAATTAGATCTAGCTGGTCTGTCATAATAAAATAGAGACATTCTGTCATAATATAATA
>NC_092095.1:2282933-2311455 GCF_045679555.1 Salvelinus alpinus
TCATAATATAATAGAGACAGTAGATCTAGCTGGTCTGTCATAATATAATAGAGACATTAGATCTAGCTGGTCTGTCATAATATAATAGAGACATTAGATCTAGCTGGTCTGTCATAATGTAATAGAGACATTAGATCTAGCTGGTCTGTCATAATGTAATAGAGACATTAGATCTAGCTGGTCTGTCATAATATAATAGAGACATTAGATCTAGCTGGTCTGTCATAATGTAATAGAGACATTAGATCTAGCTGGTCTGTCATAATGTAATAGAGCCATTAGATCTAGCTGGTCTGTCATAATGTAATAGAGACATTAGATCTAGCTGGTCTGTCATAATATAATAGAGACATTAGATCTAGCTGGTCTGTCATAATATAATAGAGACATTAGATCTAGCTGGTCTGTCATAATATAATAGAGGCAGTAGATCTAGCTGGTCTGTCATAATATAATAGAGACAGTAGATCTAGCTGGTCTGTCATAATGTAATAGAGACATTAGATCTAGCTGGTCTGTCATAATGTAATAGAGACATTAGATCTAGCTGGTCTGTCATAATATAATAGAGACAGTAGATCTAGCTGGTCTGTCATAATATAATAGAGACAGTAGATCTAGCTGGTCTGTCATAATATAATAGAGACATTAGATCTAGCTGGTCTGTCATAATGTAATAGAGACATTAGATCTAGCTGGTCTGTCATAATGTAATAGAGACATTAGATCTAGCTGGTCTGTCATAATATAATAGAGACAGTAGATCTAGCTGGCCTGTCATAATATAATAGATACTGTAGATCTAGCTGGTCTGTCATAATATAATAGAGACATTAGATCTAGCTGGTCTGTCATAATATAATAGAGACATTAGATCTAGCTGGTCTGTCATAATATAATAGAGACATTAGATCTAGCTGGTCTGTCATAATGTAATAGAGACATTAGATCTAGCTGGTCTGTCATAATTTAATAGAGACATTAGATCTAGCTGGTCTGTCATAATATAATAGAGACAGTAGATCTAGCTGGTCTGTCATACTATAATAGAGACAGTAGATCTAGCTGGTCTGTCATAATATAATAGAGACATTAGATCTAGCTGGTCTGTCATAATATAATAGAGACAGTAGATCTAGCTGGTCTGTCATAATATAATAGAGACATTAGATCTAGCTGGTCTGTCATAATATAATAGAGACATTAGATCTAGCTGGTCTGTCATAATATAATAGAGACAGTAGATCTAGCTGGTCTGTCATAATATAATAGAGACATTAGATCTAGCTGGTCTGTCATAATGTAATAGAGACATTAGATCTAGCTGGTCTGTCATAATATAATAGAGACAGTAGATCTAGCTGGTCTGTCATAATGTAATAGAGACATTAGATCTAGCTGGTCTGTCATAATATAATAGAGACAGTAGATCTAGCTGGTCTGTCATAATATAATAGAGACAGTAGATCTAGCTGGTCTGTCATAATATAATAGAGACAGTAGATCTAGCTGGTCTGTCATAATATAATAGAGACAGTAGATCTAGCTGGTCTGTCATAATATAATAGAGACAGTAGATCTAGCTGGTCTGTCATTATATAATAGAGACAGTAGATCTAGCTGGTCTGTCATAATATAATAGAGACATTAGATCTAGCTGGTCTGCCATAATGTAATAGAGACATTAGATCTAGCTGGTCTGTCATAATATAATAGAGACAGTATATCTAGCTGGTCTGTCATAATATAATAGAGACAGTAGATCTAGCTGGTCTGTCATAATATAATAGAAACAGTATATCTAGCTGGTCTGTCATAATATAATAGAGACAGTATATCTAGCTGGTCTGTCATAATATAATAGAGACATTAGATCTAGCTGGTCTGTCATAATATAATAGAGACATTAGATCTAGCTGGTCTGTCATAATATAATAGAGACAGTATATCTAGCTGGTCTGTCATAATATAATAGAGACATTAGATCTAGCTGGTCTGTCATAATATAATAGAGACATTAGATCTAGCTGGTCTGTCATAATATAATAGAGACAGTATATCTAGCTGGTCTGTCATAATATAATAGAGACAGTAGATCTAGCTGGTCTGTCATAATATAATAGAGACATTAGATCTAGCTGGTCTGTCATAATATAATAGAGACAGTAGATCTAGCTGGTCTGTCATAATGTAATAGAGACATTAGATCTAGCTGGTCTGTCATAATGTAATAGAGACATTAGATCTAGCTGGTCTGTCATAATATAATAGAGACATTAGATCTAGCTGGTCTGTCATAATGTAATAGAGACATTAGATCTAGCTGGTCTGTCATAATATAATAGAGACATTAGATCTAGCTGGTCTGTCATAATATAATAGAGACAGTAGATCTAGCTGGTCTGTCATAATATAATAGATACTGTAGATCTAGCTGGTCTGTCATAATATAATAGAGACAGTAGATCTAGCTGGCCTGTCATAATATAATAGATACTGTAGATCTAGCTGGTCTGTCATAATAAAATAGAGACATTAGATCTAGCTGGTCTGTCATAATATAATAGAGACAGTATATCTAGCTGGTCTGTCATAATATAATAGAGACAGTAGATCTAGCTGGTCTGTCATAATATAATAGCGACAGTAGATCTAGCTGGTCTGTCATAATATAATAGAGACATTAGATCTAGCTGGTCTGTCATAATGTAATAGAGACATTAGATCTAGCTGGTCTGTCATAATGTAATAGAGACAGTATATCTAGCTGGTCTGTCATAATATAATAGAGACAGTAGATCTAGCTGGTCTGTCATAATATAATAGAAACAGTAGATCTAGCTGGTCTGTCATAATATAATAGAGACAGTAGATCTAGCTGGTCTGTCATAATATAATAGAGACATTAGATCTAGCTGGTCTGTCATAATATAATAGAGACATTAGATCTAGCTGGTCTGTCATAATATAATAGAGACATTAGATCTAGCTGGTCTGTCATAATGTAATAGAGACATTAGATCTAGCTGGTCTGTCATCATATAATAGAGACATTAGATCTAGCTGGTCTGTCATAATATAATAGAGACATTAGATCTAGCTGGTCTGTCATAATGTAATAGAGACATTAGATCTAGCTGGTCTGTCATAATATAATAGAGACATTAGATCTAGCTGGTCTGTCATAATATAATAGAGACATTAGATCTAGCTGGTCTGTCATAATGTAATAGAGACATTAGATCTAGCTGGTCTGTCATAATATAATAGAGACATTAGATCTAGCTGATCTGTCATAATATAATAGAGACAGTAGATCTAGCTGGCCTGTCATACTATAATAGATACTGTAGATCTAGCTGGTCTGTCATAATATAATAGAGACAGTAGATCTAGCTGGCCTGTCATAATATAATAGATACTGTAGATCTAGCTGGTCTGTCATAATAAAATAGAGACATTAGATCTAGCTGGTCTGTCATAATATAATAGAGACAGTATATCTAGCTGGTCTGTCATAATATAATAGAGACAGTAGATCTAGCTGGTCTGTCATAATATAATAGAGACAGTATATCTAGCTGGTCTGTCATAATATAATAGAGACAGTAGATCTAGCTGGCCTGTCATAATATAATAGATACTGTAGATCTAGCTGGTCTGTCATACTATAATAGAGACAGTATATCTAGCTGGTCTGTCATAATATAATAGAGACAGTAGATCTAGCTGGTCTGTCATAATATAATAGAGGCAGTAGATCTAGCTGGTCTGTCATTATATAATAGAGACAGTAGATCTAGCTGGTCTGTCATAATATAATAGAGACATTAGATCTAGCTGGTCTGCCATAATGTAATAGAGACATTAGATCTAGCTGGTCTGTCATAATATAATAGAGACAGTATATCTAGCTGGTCTGTCATAATATAATAGAGACAGTAGATCTTGCTGGTCTGTCATAATATAATAGAGACATTAGATCTAGCTGATCTGTCATAATGTAATAGAGCCATTCGATCTAGCTGGTCTGTCATAATGTAATAGAGACAGTATATCTAGCTGGTCTGTCATAATATAATAGAGACAGTAGATCTAGCTGGTCTGTCATAATATAATAGAGACATTAGATCTAGCTGGTCTGTCATAATATAATAGAGGCAGTAGATCTAGCTGGTCTGTCATAATATAATAGAGACAGTAGATCTAGCTGGTCTGTCATAATATAATAGAGACAGTAGATCTAGCTGGTCTGTCATTATATAATATAGACAGTAGATCTAGCTGGTCTGTCATAATATAATAGAGACATTAGATCTAGCTGGTCTGCCATAATGTAATAGAGACATTAGATCTAGCTGGTCTGTCATAATGTAATAGAGACAGTATATCTAGCTGGTCTGTCATAATATAATAGAGACAGTAGATCTAGCTGGTCTGTCATAATATAATAGAAACAGTATATCTAGCTGGTCTGTCATAATATAATAGAGACAGTATATCTAGCTGGTCTGTCATAATATAATAGAGACAGTAGATCTAGCTGGTCTGTCATAATATAATAGAGACATTAGATCTAGCTGGTCTGTCATAATATAATAGAGACAGTAGATCTAGCTGGTCTGTCATAATATAATAGAGACAGTAGATCTAGCTGGTATGTCATAATATAATAGAGACATTAGATCTAGCTGGTCTGTCATAATATAATAGAGACAGTAGATCTAGCTGGTCTGTCATAATATAATAGAGACATTAGATCTAGCTGGTCTGTCATAATGTAATAGAGACATTAGATCTAGCTGGTCTGTCATAATGTAATAGAGACATTAGATCTAGCTGGTCTGTCATAATGTAATAGAGACATTAGATCTAGCTGGTCTGTCATAAAGTAATAGAGACATTAGATCTAGCTGGTCTGTCATAATATAATAGAGACAGTAGATCTAGCTGGTCTGTCATAATATAATAGAGACATTAGATCTAGCTGGTCTGTCATAATATAATAGAGACAGTAGATCTAGCTGGCCTGTCATAATATAATAGATACTGTAGATCTAGCTGGTCTGTCATAATAAAATAGAGACATTAGATCTAGCTGGTCTGTCATAATATAATAGAGACAGTATATCTAGCTGGTCTGTCATAATATAATAGAGACAGTAGATCTAGCTGGTCTGTCATAATATAATAGAGACAGTATATCTAGCTGGTCTGTAATAATATAATAGAGACAGTAGATCTAGCTGGCCTGTCATAATATAATAGATACTGTAGATCTAGCTGGTCTGTCATAATATAATAGAGACAGTAGATCTAGCTGGTCTGTCATAATATAATAGAGACATTAGATCTAGCTGGTCTGTCATAATATAATAGAGGCAGTAGATCTAGCTGGTCTGTCATTATATAATAGAGACAGTAGATCTAGCTGGTCTGTCATAATATAATAGAGACATTAGATCTAGCTGGTCTGCCATAATGTAATAGAGACATTAGATCTAGCTGGTCTGTCATAATATAATAGAGACAGTATATCTAGCTGGTCTGTCATAATATAATAGAGACAGTAGATCTAGCTGGTCTGTCATAATATAATAGAGACATTAGATCTAGCTGGTCTGTCATAATATAATAGAGGCAGTAGATCTACCTGGTCTGTCATTATATAATAGAGACAGTAGATCTAGCTGGTCTGTCATAATATAATAGAGACATTAGATCTAGCTGGTCTGTCATAATGTAATAGAGACATTAGATCTAGCTGGTCTGTCATAATATAATAGAGACAGTATATCTAGCTGGTCTGTCATAATATAATAGAGACAGTAGATCTAGCTGGTCTGTCATAATATAATAGATACATTAGATCTAGCTGGTCTGTCATAATATAATAGATACTAGATCTAGCTGGTCTGTCATAATATAATAGAGACAGTAGATCTAGCTGGTCTGTCATAATATAATAGAGACAGTAGATCTAGCTGGTCTGTCATAATATAATAGAGACAGTAGATCTAGCTGGTCTGTCATTATGTAATAGAGACATTAGATCTAGCTGGTCTGTCATAATATAATAGAGACATTAGATCTAGCTGGTCTGCCATAATGTAATAGAGACATTAGATCTAGCTGGTCTGTCATAATGTAATAGAGACAGTATATCTAGCTGGTCTGTCATAATATAATAGAGACAGTAGATCTAGCTGGTCTGTCATAATATAATAGAGACATTAGATCTAGCTGGTCTGTCATAATGTAATAGAGACATTAGATCTAGCTGGTCTGTCATAATGTAATAGAGACATTAGATCTATCTGGTCTGTCATAATATAATAGAGACAGTATATCTAGCTGGTCTGTCATAATATAATAGAGACAGTATATCTAGCTGGCCTGTCATAACATAATAGATACTGTAGATCTAGCTGGTCTGTCATAATATAATAGAGACATTAGATCTAGCTGGTCTGTCACAATATAATAGAGACAGTATATCTAGCTGGTCTGTCATAATATAATAGAGACATTAGATCTAGCTGGTCTGTCATAATATAATAGAGACATTAGATCTAGCTGGTCTGTCATAATATAATAGAGACATTAGATCTAGCTGGTCTGGCATAATATAATAGAGACAGTAGATCTAGCTGGTCTGTCATAATATAATAGAGACAGTAGATCTAGCTGGTCTGTCATAATATAATAGAGACAGTATATCTAGCTGGTCTGCCATAATGTAATAGAGACATTAAATCTAGCTGGTCTGTCATAATATAATAGAGACAGTATATCTAGCTGGTCTGTCATAATATAATAGACACAGTAGATCTAGCTGGTCTGTCATAATATAATAGAGACATTAGATCTAGCTGGTCTGTCATAATATAATAGAGGCAGTAGATCTAGCTGGTCTGTCATTATATAATAGAGACAGTAGATCTAGCTGGTCTGTCATAATATAATAGAGACATTAGATCTAGCTGGTCTGTCATAATATAATAGAGACAGTAGATCTAGCTGGTCTGTCATAATGTAATAGAGACAGTAGATCTAGCTGGTCTGTCATAATATAATAGAGACATTAGATCTAGCTGGTCTTTCATAATATAATAGAGACATTAGATCTAGCTGGTCTGTCATAATGTAATAGAGACATTAGATCTAGCTGGTCTGTCATAATATAATAGAGACAGTAGATATAGCTGGTCTGTCATAATATAATAGAGACAGTATATCTAGATGGTCTGTCATAATATAATAGAGACAGTAGATCTAGCTGGTCTGTCATAATATAATAGAGACAGTAGATCTAGCTGGTCTGTCATAATATAATAGAGACATTAGATCTAGCTGGTCTGTCATAATATAATAGAGGCAGTAGATCTAGCTGGTCTGTCATAATATAATAGAGACAGTAGATCTAGCTGGTCTGTCATAATATAATAGAGACATTAGATCTAGCTGGTCTGCCATAATGTAATAGAGACATTAGATCTAGCTGGTCTGTCATAATATAATAGACACAGTATATCTAGCTGGTCTGTCATAATATAATAGAGACAGTAGATCTAGCTGGCCTGTCATAATATAATAGAGACATTAGATCTAGCTGGTCTGCCATAATGTAATAGAGACATTAGATCTAGCTGGTCTGTCATAATATAATAGAGACAGTAGATCTAGCTGGTCTGTCATAATATAATAGACAGTATATCTAGCTGGTCTGTCATAATGTAATAGAGACATTAGATCTAGCTGGTCTGTCATAATATAATAGATACATTAGATCTAGCTGGTCTTTCATAATATAATAGAGACATTAGATCTAGCTGGTCTGTCATAATGTAATAGAGACATTAGATCTAGCTGGTCTGTCATAATATAATAGAGACAGTAGATATAGCTGGTCTGTCATAATATAATAGAGACAGTATATCTAGCTGGTCTGTCATAATATAATAGAGACAGTAGATCTAGCTGGTCTGTCATAATATAATAGAGACATGTAGATCTAGCTGGTCTGTAATAATATAATAGAGACATTAGATCTAGCTGGTCTGTCATAATATAATAGAGGCAGTAGATCTAGCTGGTCTGTCATATATATAATAGATACATGTAGATCTAGCTGGTCTGTCATAATATAATAGAGACATTAGATCTAGCTGGTCTGTCATAATGTAATAGAGACATTAGATCTAGCTGGTCTGTCATAATATAATAGAGACAGTAGATCTAGCTGGTCTGTCATAATATAATAGAGACAGTAGATATTGCTGGTCTGTCATAATATAATAGAGACATTAGATCTAGCTGGTCTGTCATAATATAATAGAGACAGTATATCTAGCTGGTCTGTCATAATATAATAGAGACAGTAGATCTTGCTGGTCTGTCATAATATAATAGAGACATTAGATCTAGCTGGTCTGTCATAATATAATAGAGACAGTATATCTAGCTGGTCTGTCATAATATAATAGAGACATTAGATCTAGCTGGTCTGTCATATTATAATAGAGGCAGTAGATCTAGCTGGTCTGTCATTATATAATAGAGACAGTATATCTAGCTGGTCTGTCATAATATAATAGAGACAGTAGATCTAGCTGGCCTGTCATAATATAATAGAGACATTAGATCTAGCTGGTCTGCCATAATGTAATAGAGACATTAGATCTAGCTGGTCTGTCATAATATAATAGAGACAGTAGATCTAGCTGGTCTGTCATAATATAATAGAGACATTAGATCTAGCTGGTCTGTCATAATATAATAGAGACATTAGATCTAGCTGGTCTGTCATAATATAATAGAGACAGTATATCTAGCTGGTCTGTCATAATATAATAGAGACAGTAGATCTAGCTGGTCTGTCATAATATAATAGAGACATTAGATCTAGCTGGTCTGTCATAATATAATAGAGGCAGTAGATCTAGCTGGTCTGTCATTATATAATAGAGACAGTATATCTAGCTGGTCTGTCATAATATAATAGAGACAGTATATCTAGCTGGTCTGTCATAATATAATAGAGACAGTAGATCTAGCTGGTCTGTCATAATATAATAGAGACATTAGATCTAGCTGGTCTGTAATAATATAATAGAGACATTAGATCTAGCTGGTCTGTCATAATATAATAGAGACATTAGATCTAGCTGGTCTGTCATAATGTAATAGAGACATTAGATCTAGCTGGTCTGTCATAATATAATAGAGACAGTATATCTAGCTGGTCTGTCATAATATAATAGAGACAGTAGATCTTGCTGGTCTGTCATAATATAATAGAGACATTAGATCTAGCTGGTCTGTCATAATATAATAGAGACAGTATATCTAGCTGGTCTGTCATAATATAATAGAGACAGTAGATCTTGCTGGTCTGTCATAATATAATAGAGACATTAGATCTAGCTGGTCTGTCATAATATAATAGAGACAGTATATCTAGCTGGTCTGTCATAATATAATAGAGAAATTAGATCTAGCTGGTCTGTCATAATATAATAGAGGCAGTAGATCTAGCTGGTCTGTCATTATATAATAGAGACAGTATATCTAGCTGGTCTGTCATAATATAATAGAGACAGTAGATCTAGCTGGTCTGTCATAATATAATAGAGACATTAGATCTAGCTGGTCTGTCATAATGTAATAGAGACATTAGATCTAGCTGGTCTGTCATAATATAATAGAGACAGTAGATCTAGCTGGCCTGTCATAATATAATAGAGACAGTAGATCTAGCTGGTCTGCCATAATGTAATAGAGACATTAGATCTAGCTGGTCTGTCATAATATAATAGAGACAGTAGATATAGCTGGTCTGTCATAATATAATAGAGACAGTATATCTAGCTGGTCTGTCATAATGTAATAGAGACATTAGATCTAGCTGGTCTGTCATAATATAATAGATACATTAGATCTAGCTGGTCTGTCATAATATAATAGAGACATTAGATCTAGCTGGTCTGTCATAATGTAATAGAGACATTAGATCTAGCTGGTCTGTCATAATATAATAGAGACAGTAGATATAGCTGGTCTGTCATAATATAATAGAGACAGTATATCTAGCTGGTCTGCCATAATGTAATAGAGACATTAGATCTAGCTGGTCTGTCATAATATAATAGAGACAGTATATCTAGCTGGTCTGTCATAATATAATAGAGACATTAGATCTAGCTGGTCTGTCATAATATAATAGAGACATTAGATCTAGCTGGTCCGTCATAATATAATAGAGACAGTAGATCTAGCTGGTCTGTCATAATATAATAGAGACATTAGATCTAGCTGGTCTGTCATAATATAATAGAGACATTAGATCTAGCTGGTCTGTCATTATATAATAGAGACAGTATATCTAGCTGGTCTGTCATAATATAATAGAGACAGTAGATCTAGCTGGTCTGTCATAATATAATAGAGACATTAGATCTAGCTGGTCTGTCATAATATAATAGAGACAGTATATCTAGCTGGTCTGTCATAATATAATAGAGACAGTAGATCTAGCTGGCCTGTCATAATATAATAGAGACATTAGATCTAGCTGGTCTGCCATAATGTAATAGAGACATTAGATCTAGCTGGTCTGTCATAATATAATAGAGACAGTAGATCTAGCTGGTCTGTCATAATATAATAGAGACAGTATATCTAGCTGGTCTGTCATAATATAATAGAGACAGTAGATCTAGCTGGCCTGTCATAATATAATAGATACTGTAGATCTAGCTGGTCTTTCATAATATAATAGAGACATTAGATCTAGCTGGTCTGTCATAATGTAATAGAGACATTAGATCTAGCTGGTCTGTCATAATATAATAGAGACAGTAGATATAGCTGGTCTGTCATAATATAATAGAGACAGTATATCTAGCTGGTCTGTCATAATATAATAGAGACAGTAGATCTAGCTGGTCTGTCATAATATAATAGAGACAGTAGATCTAGCTGGTCTGTCATAATATAATAGAGACATTAGATCTAGCTGGTCTGTCATAATATAATAGAGGCAGTAGATCTAGCTGGTCTGTCAATATATAATAGATACATGTAGATCTAGCTGGTCTGTCATAATATAATAGAGACATTAGATCTAGCTGGTCTGCCATAATGTAATAGAGACATTAGATCTAGCTGGTCTGTCATAATATAATAGAGACAGTATATCTAGCTGGTCTGTCATAATATAATAGAGACAGTAGATATTGCTGGTCTGTCATAATATAATAGAGACATTAGATCTAGCTGGTCTGTCATAATATAATAGACACAGTATATCTAGCTGGTCTGTCATAATATAATAGAGACAGTAGATCTAGCTGGTCTGTCATAATATAATAGAGACATTAGATCTAGCTGGTCTGTCATAATATAATAGAGACAGTATATCTAGCTGGTCTGTCATAATATAATAGAGACATTAGATCTAGCTGGTCTGTCATATTATAATAGAGGCAGTAGATCTAGCTGGTCTGTCATAATATAATAGAGACAGTATATCTAGCTGGTCTGTCATAATATAATAGAGACAGTAGATCTAGCTGGTCTGTCATAATATAATAGAGACATTAGATCTAGCTGGTCTGTCATAATGTAATAGAGACATTAGATCTAGCTGGTCTGTCTTAATATAATAGAGACAGTATATCTAGCTGGTCTGTCATAATATAATAGAGACAGTAGATCTAGCTGGTCTGTCATAATATAATAGAGACATTAGATCTAGCTGGTCTGTCATAATATAATAGAGACAGTATATCTAGGTGGTCTGTCATAATATAATAGAGACAGTAGATCTAGCTGGTCTGTCATAATATAATAGAGACATTAGATCTAGCTGGTCTGTCATAATATAATAGAGACAGTAGATCTAGCTGGTCTGTCATTATATAATAGAGACAGTATATCTAGCTGGTCTGTCATAATATAATAGAGACAGTAGATCTAGCTGGTCTGTCATAATATAATAGAGACATTAGATCTAGCTGGTCTGTCATAATGTAATAGAGACATTAGATCTAGCTGGTCTGTCATAATATAATAGAGACAGTAGATCTAGCTGGTCTGTCATAATATAATAGTGACAGTAGATCTAGCTGGTCTGTCATAATATAATAGAGACATTAGATCTAGCTGGTCTGTCATAATATAATAGAGACAGTAGATCTAGCTGGTCTGTCATAATATAATAGAGACATTAGATCTAGATGGTCTGTCATAATATAATAGAGACAGTATATCTAGCTGGTCTGTCATAATATAATAGAGACAGTAGATCTTACTGGTCTGTCATAATATAATAGAGACATTAGATCTAGCTGGTCTGTCATAATATAATAGAGACAGTATATCTAGCTGGTCTGTCATAATATAATAGAGACAGTAGATCTAGCTGGTCTGTCATAATATAATAGAGAAATTAGATCTAGCTGGTCTGTCATAATATAATAGAGGCAGTAGATCTAGCTGGTCTGTCATTATATAATAGAGACAGTATATCTAGCTGGTCTGTCATAATATAATAGAGACAGTAGATCTAGCTGGTCTGTCATAATATAATAGAGACATTAGATCTAGCTGGTCTGCCATAATATAATAGAGACATTAGATCTAGCTGGTCTGTCATAATGTAATAGAGACATTAGATCTAGCTGGTCTGTCATAATATAATAGAGACAGTAGATATAGCTGGTCTGTCATAATATAATAGAGACAGTATATCTAGCTGGTCTGTCATAATATAATAGAGACAGTAGATCTAGCTGGCCTGTCATAATATAATAGATACTGTAGATCTAGCTGGTCTGTCATAATATAATAGAGACATTAGATCTAGCTGGTCTGTCAAAATGAATAGAGACATTAGATCTAGCTGGTCTGTCATAATATAATAGAGACAGTAGATATAGCTGGTCTGTCATAATATAATAGAGACAGTAGATCTAGATGGTCTGTCATAATATAATAGAGACAGTAGATCTAGCTGGTCTGTCATAATATAATAGATACAGTAGATCTAGCTGGTCTGTCATAATATAATAGAGACATTAGATCTAGCTGGTCTGTCATAATGTAATAGAGACATTAGATCTAGCTGGTCTGTCATAATATAATAGAGACATTAGATCAAGCTGGTCTGTCATTATATAATAGAGACATTAGATCTAGCTGGTCTGTCATAATGTAATAGAGACATTAGATCTAGCTGGTCTGTCATAATATAATAGAGACAGTATATCTAGCTGGTCTGTCATAATATATTAGAGAAATTAGATCTAGCTGGTCTGTCATAATGTAATAGAGACATTAGATCTAGCTGGTCTGTCATAATATAATAGTGACATTAGATCAAGCTGGTCTGTCATTATATAATAGAGACATTAGATCTAGCTGGTCTGTCATAATATAATAGAGACATTAGATCTAGCTGGTCTGTCATAATGTAATAGAGACATTAGATCTAGCTGGTCTGTCATAATATAATAGAGACAGTATATCTAGCTGGTCTGTCATAATATAATAGAGACATTAGATCTTACTGGTCTGTCATAATATAATAGAGACATTAGATCTAGCTGGTCTGTCATAATATAATAGAGACAGTAGATCTAGCTGGTCTGTCATAATATAATAGAGACATTAGATCTAGCTGGTCTGTCATTATATAATAGAGACATTAGATCTAGCTGGTCTGTCATAATATAATAGAGACATTAGATCTAGCCGGTCTGTCATAATGTAATAGAGACAGTAGATCTAGCTGGTCTGTCATAATATAATAGAGACAGTAGATCTAGCTGGTCTGTCATAATATAATAGAGACAGTAGATCTAGCTGGTCTGTCATAATATAATAGAGACATTAGATCTAGCTGGTCTGTCATAATATAATAGAGACAGTATATCTAGATGGTCTGTCATAATATAATAGAGACAGTAGATCTAGCTGGCCTGTCATAATATAATAGATACTGTAGATCTAGCTGGTCTGTCATAATATAATAGAGACATTAGATCTAGCTGGTCTGTCATAATGTAATAGAGACATTAGATCTAGCTGGTCTGTCATAATATAATAGAGACAGTAGGTATAGCTGGTCTGTCATAATATAATAGAGACATTAGATCTAGCTGGTCTGTCATAATATAATAGAGACAGTATATCTAGCTGGTCTGTCATAATATAATAGAGACAGTAGATCTAGCTGGTCTGTCATAATATAATAGAGACATTAGATCTAGCTGGCCTGTCATAATGTAATAGAGACATTAGATCTAGCTGGTCTGTCATAATATAATAGAGACAGTAGATCTAGCTGGTCTGTCATAATATAATAGAGACAGTAGATCTAGCTGGTCTGTCATAATATAATAGAGACAGTAGATCATGCTGGTCTGTCATAATGTAATAGAGACATTAGATCTAGCTGGTCTGTCATAATATAATAGAGACAGTATATCTAGCTGGTCTGTCATAATATAATAGAGACAGTAGATCTAGCTGGTCTGTCATAATGTAATAGAGACATTAGATCTAGCTGGTCTGTCATAATATAATAGAGACAGTAGATCTAGCTGGTCTGTCATAATATAATAGAGACAGTAGATCTAGCTGGTCTGTCATAATATAATAGAGACAGTAGATCTAGCCGGCCTGTCATAATATAATAGATACTGTAGATCTAGCTGGTCTGTCATAATATAATAGAGACATTAGATCTAGCTGGTCTGTCATAATATAATAGAGACATTAGATCTAGCTGGTCTGTCATAATATAATAGAGACAGTAGATCTAGCTGGTCTGTCATAATATAATAGAGACAGTAGATCTAGCTGGTCTGTCATAATATAATAGAGACAGTAGATCTAGCTGGCCTGTCATAATATAATAGATACTGTAGATCTAGCTGGTCTGTCATAATATAATAGAGACATTAGATCTAGCTGGTCTGTCATAATGTAATAGAGACATTAGATCTAGCTGGTCTGTCATAATATAATAGAGACAGTAGATCTAGCTGGTCTGTCATAATATAATAGAGACATTAGATCTAGCTGGTCTGTCATAATGTAATAGAGACAGTAGATCTAGCTGGCCTGTCATAATATAATAGATACTGTAGATCTAGCTGGTCTGTCATAATATAATAGAGACATTAGATCTAGCTGGTCTGTCATAATGTAATAGAGACATTAGATCTAGCTGGTCTGTCATAATATAATAGAGACATTAGATCTAGCTGGTCTGTCATAATGTAATAGAGACATTAGATCTAGCTGGTCTGTCATAATATAATAGAGACAGTATATCTAGCTGGTCTGTCATAATATATTAGAGAAATTAGATCTAGCTGGTCTGTCATAATAAAATAGAGACATTAGATCTAGCTGGTCTGTCATAATATAATAGAGACAGTATATCTAGCTGGTCTGTCATAATGTAATAGAGACTGTAGATCTAGCTGGTCTGTAATAATATAATAGAGACATTAGATCTAGCTGGTCTGTCATAATATAATAGAGGCAGTAGATCTAGCTGGTCTGTCATAATATAATAGAGACATTAGATCTAGCTGGTCTGTCATAATATAATAGAGACATTAGATCTAGCTGGTCTGCCATAATGTAATAGAGACATTAGATCTAGCTGGTCTGTCATAATATAATAGAGACAGTAGATCTAGCTGGTCTGTCATAATATAATAGAGACATTAGATCTAGCTGGTCTGTCATAATATAATAGAGACATTAGATCTAGCCGGTCTGTCATAATGTAATAGAGACAGTATATCTAGCTGGTCTGTCATAATATAATAGAGACAGTAGATCTAGCTGGTCTGTCATAATATAATAGAGACAGTAGATCTAGCTGGTCTGCCATAATGTAATAGAGACATTAGATCTAGCTGGTCTGTCATAATATAATAGAGACAGTAGATCTAGCTGGTCTGTCATAATATAATAGAGACAGTATATCTAGCTGGTCTGTCATAATATAATAGAGACAGTAGATCTAGCTGGTCTGTCATAATATAATAGAGACAGTAGATCTAGCTGGTCTGTCATAATATAATAGAGACAGTAGATCTAGCTGGCCTGTCATAATATAATAGAGACATTAGATCTAGCTGGTCTGCCATAATGTAATAGAGACATTAGATCTAGCTGGTCTGTCATAATATAATAGAGACAGTAGATCTAGATGGTCTGTCATAATATAATAGAGACAGTAGATCTAGCTGGCCTGTCATAATATAATAGATACTGTAGATCTAGCTGGTCTGTCATAATATAATAGAGACATTAGATCTAGCTGGTCTGTCATAATGTAATAGAGACATTAGATCTAGCTGGTCTGTCATAATATAATAGAGACAGTAGATCAAGCTGGTCTGTCATAATATAATAGAGACATTAGATCTAGCTGGTCTGTCATAATGTAATAGAGACATTAGATCTAGCTGGTCTGTCATAATATAATAGAGACAGTATATCTAGCTGGTCTGTCATAATATAATAGAGACAGTAGATCTAGCTGGTCTGTCATAATATAATACAGAGATTAGATCTATCTGGTCTGTCATAATATAATATAGACAGTAGATCTAGCTGGCCTGTCATAATATAATAGATACTGTAGATCTAGCTGGTCTGTCATAATATAATATAGACAGTATATCTAGCTGGTCTGTCATAATATAATAGAGACAGTAGATCTAGCTGGTTTGTCATAATATATTAGAGACAGTAGATCTAGCTGGTCTGTCATAATATAATAGATACTGTAGATCTAGCTGGTCTGTCATAATATAATAGAGACATTAGATCTAGCTGGTCTGTCATAATATAATAGAGACAGAGATCTAGCTGGTCTGTCATAATATAATAGAGACATTCGATCTAGCTGCTCTGTCATAATATAATAGAGACAGTAGATCTAGCTGGTCTGTCATAATATAATAGATACTGTAGATCTAGCTGGTCAGTCATAATATAATAGAGACAGTAGATCTAGCTGGTCTGTCATAATGTAATAGAGACATTAGATCTAGCTGGTCTGTCATAACATAATAGAGACAGTAGATCTAGCTGGCCTGTCATAATATAATAGATACTGTAGATCTAGCTGGTCTGTCATAATATAATAGAGACTTTCGATCTAGCTGGTCTGTAATAATATAATAGAGACAGTTATCTAGCTGGTCTGTCATAATATAATAGAGTCAGTAGATCTAGCTGGTCTGTCATAATATAATAGAGACAGTATATCTAGCTGGTCTGTCATAATATAATAGAGACATTAGATCTAGCTGGTCTTTCATAATATAATAGAGACAGTAGATCTAGCTGGTCTGTCATAATATAATAGAGACATTAGATCTAGCTGGTCTGTCATAATATAATAGAACCTGTAGATCTAGCTGGTCTGTCATAATATAATAGAGACATTAGATCTACCTGGTCTGTCATAATATAATAGAGACATTCGATCTAGCTGGTCTGTCATAATATAATAGAGACATTAGATCTAGCTGGTCTGTCATAATGTAATTGAGACAGTAGATCTAGCTGGTCTGTCATAATATAATAGAGACATTCGATCTAGCTGGTCTGTCATAATATAATAGAGACATTAGATCTAGCTGGTCTGTCATAATATAATAGAAACAGTAGATCTAGCTGGTTTGAAATAATATAATAGAGACATTAGATCTAGCTGGTCTGTCATAATATATTAGAGACAGTTATCTAGCTGGTCTGTCATAATATAATAGAGACAGTAGATCTAGCTGTTCTGTCATAATATAATAGATACTCTAGATCTAGCTGGTCTGTCATAATATAATAGAGACAGTAGATCTAGCTGGTCTGTCATAATATAATAGAGACATTAGATCTAGCTGGTCTGTCATAATATAATAGAGGCAGTAGATCTAGCTGGTCTGTCATTATATAATAGAGACAGTAGATCTAGCTGGTCTGTCATAATATAATAGAGACATTAGATCTAGCTGGTCTGTCATAATGTAATAGAGACATTATATCTAGCTGGTCTGTCATAATATAATAGAGACAGTAGATCTAGCTGGTCTGTCATAATATAATAGAGACATTAGATCTAGCTGGTCTGTCATAATATAATAGAGACATTAGATCTAGCTGGTCTGTCATAATATAATAGAGACAGTAGATCTAGCTGGCCTGTCATAATATAATAGATACTGTAGATCTAGCTGGTCTGTCATAATATAATAGAGACATTAGATCTAGCTGGTCTGTCATAATATAATATAGACAGTATATCTAGCTGGTCTGTCATAATATAATAGAGACATTAGATCTAGCTGGTCTGTCATAATATAATAGAGACATTAGATCTAGCTGGTCTGTCATAATATAATAGAGACAGTAGATCTAGCTGGTCTGTCATAATATAATAGAGACATTAGATCTAGCTGGTCTGTCATAATATAATAGAGACATTAGATCTAGCTGGTCTGTCATAATATAATAGAGACATTAGATCTAGCTGGTCTGTCATAATATAATAGAGACATTCGATCTAGCTGGTCTGTCATAATATAATAGAGACATTAGATCTAGCTGGTCTGTCATAATATAATAGAGACATTAGATCTAGCTGGTCTGTCATAATATAATAGAGACATTAGATCTAGCTGGTCTGTCATTATGTAATAGAGACATTAGATCTAGCTGGTCTGTCATAATATAATAGAGACAGTATATCTAGCTGGTCTGTCATAATATAATAGAGACATTAGATCTAGCTGGTCTGTCATAATGTAATAGAGACAGTAGATCTAGCTGGTCTGTCATAATATAATAGAGACAGTAGATCTAGCTGGTCTGTCATAAGATAATAGAGACATTAGATCTAGCTGGTCTGTCATAATATAATAGAGACATTCGATCTAGCTGGTCTGTCATAATATAATAGAGACAGTAGATCTAGCTGGTCTGTCATAATATAATAGAGACATTAGATCTAGCTGGTCTGTCAGAATATAATAGAGACAGTAGATCTAGCTGGTCTGTCATAATGTAATAGAGACATTAGATCTAGCTGGTCTGTCATAATATAATAGAGACAGTAGATCTAGCTGGCCTGTCATAATATAATAGATACTGTAGATCTAGCTGGTCTGTCATAATATAATAGAGACATTAGATCTAGCTGGTCTGTCATAATATAATAGAGACAGTAGATCTAGCTGGTCTGTCATAATATAGTAGAGACAGTTATCTGGCTGGTCTGTCATAATATAATAGAGACAGTAGATCTAGCTGGTCTGTCATAATATAATAGAGACATTAGATCTAGCTGGTCTGTCATAATATAATAGAGACATTAGATCTAGCTGGTCTGTCGTAATGTAATAGAGACATTAGATCTAGCTGGTCTGTCATAATATAACAGAGACAGTAGATCTAGCTGGCCTGTCATAATATAATAGATACTGTAGATCTAGCTGGTCTGTCATAATATAATAGAGACATTAGATCTAGCTGGTCTGTCATATAATAGAGACAGTAGATCTAGCTGGTTTGTAATAAAATAATAGAGACATTAGATCTAGCTGGTCTGTCATAATATAATATAGACAGTATATCTAGCTGGTCTGTCATAATATAATAGAGACATTCGATCTAGCTGGTCTGTCATAATATAATAGAGACATTAGATCTAGCTGGTCTGTCATAATATAATAGAGACAGTAGATCTAGCTGGTTTGTAATAATATAATAGAGACATTAGATCTAGCTGGTCTCTCATTATGTAATAGAGACAGTAGATCTAGCTGGTCTGTCATAATATAATAGAGACAGTATATCTAGCTGGTCTGTCATAATATATTAGAGACATTAGATCTAGCTGGTCTGTCATAATGTAATAGAGACAGTAGATCTAGCTGGTCTGTCATAATATAATAGAGACAGTAGATCTAGCTGGTCTGTCATAATATAATAGAGACATTCGATCTAGCTGGTCTGTCATAATATAATAGAGACATTCGATCTAGCTGGTCTGTCATAATATAATAGAGACAGTAGATCTAGCTGGTCTGTCATAATATAATAGATACTGTAGATCTAGCTGGTCAGTCATAATATAATAGAGGTAGTAGATCTAGCTGGTCTGTCATAATGTAATAGAGACATTAGATCTAGCTGGTCTGTCATAATATAATAGAGACAGTATATCTAGCTGGTCTGTCATAATATAATAGAGACAGTAGATCTAGCTGGTCTGTCATAATATAATAGAGACATTAGATGTAGCTGGTCTGTCATAATATAATAGAGACAGTAGATCTAGCTGGTCTGTCATAATATAGTAGAGACAGTTATCTGGCTGGTCTGTCATAATATAATAGAGACAGTAGATCTAGCTGGTCTGTCATAATATAATAGATACTGTAGATCTAGCTGGTCAGTCATAATATAATAGAGACACTAGATCTAGCTGGTCTGTCGTAATGTAATATAGACATTATATCTTGCTGGTCTGTCATAATATAATAGAGACAGTAGATCTAGCTGGCCTGTCATAATATAATAGATACTGTAGATCTAGCTGGTCTGTCATAATATAATAGAGACATTAGATCTAGCTGGTCTGTCATATAATAGAGACAGTAGATCTAGCTGGTTTGTAATAATATAATAGAGACATTAGATCTAGCTGGTCTGTCATAATGTAATAGAGACAGTAGATCTAGCTGGTCTGTCATAATATAATAGAGACATTAGATCTAGCTGGTCTGTCATAATATAATAGAGACATTAGATCTAGCTGGTCTGTCATAATGTAATAGAGACAGTAGATTTAGCTGGTCTGTCATAATATAATAGAGACATTAGATCTAGCTGGTCTGTCATAATATAATAGAGACAGTATATCTAGCTGGTCTGTCATAATATAATAGAGACAGTAGATCTAGCTGGTCTGTCATAATATAATAGATACTGTAGATCTAGCTGGTCTGTCATAATATAATAGAGACAGTAGATCTAGCTGGCCTGTCATAATATAATAGATACAGTAGATCTAGCTGGTCTGTCACAATATAATAGAGACATTAGATCTAGCTGGTCTGTCATAATATAATAGAGACAGTAGATCTAGCTGGTCTGTCATAATATAATAGAGACAGTAGATCTAGCTGGTCTGTCATAATATAATAGATACTGTAGATCTAGCTGGTCTGTCATAATATAATAGAGACAGTAGATCTAGCTGGTCTGTCATAATATAATAGAGACATTAGATCTAGCTGGTTTGTCATAATGTAATAGAGACAGTAGATCTAGCTGGTCTGTCAAAATATAATAGATACTGTAGATCTAGCTGGTCTGTCATAATATAATAGAGACATTAGATCTAGCTGGTCTGTCATAATATAATAGAGACAGTAGATCTAGCTGGTCTGTCATAATATAATAGAGACAGTAGATCTAGCTGGTCTGACATAATATAATAGAGACAGTAGATCTAGCTGGTCTGTCATAATATAATAGAGACAGTAGATCTAGCTGGCCTGTCATAATATAATAGATACTGTAGATCTAGCTGGTCTGTCATAATATAATAGAGACAGTAGATCTAGCTGGTCTGTCATAATATAATAGAGACATTAGATCTAGCTGGTTTGTCATAATGTAATAGAGACATTAGATCTAGCTGGTCTGTCATAATATAATAGAGACATTAGATCTAGCTGGTCTGTCATAATATAATAGAGACATTAGATCTAGCTGGTCTGTCATAATATAATAGAGACAGTAGATCTAGCTGGTCTGTCATAATATAATAGAGACAGTAGATCTAGCTGGCCTGTCATAATATAATAGATACTGTAGATCTAGCTGGTCTGTCATAATATAATAGAGACATTAGATCTAGCTGGTCTGTCATAATGTAATAGAGACATTAGATCTAGCTGGTCTGTCATAATATAATATAGACAGTAGATCTAGCTGGCCTGTCATAATATAATAGATACTGTAGATCTAGCTGGTCTGTCATAATATAATAGAGACATTAGATCTAGCTGGTCTGTCATAATATAATAGAGACAGTAGATCTAGCTGGTCTGTCATAATATAATAGAGACAGTAGATCTAGCTGGTCTGTCATAATGTAATAGAGACATTAGATCTAGCTGGTCTGTCATAATATAATAGAGACATTAGACCTAGCTGGTCTGTCATAATATAATAGAGACATTAGATCTAGCTGGTCTGTCATAATGTAATAGAGACATTAGATCTAGCTGGTCTGTCATAATGTAATAGAGACATTAGATCTAGCTGGTCTGTCATAATATAATAGAGACATTAGATCTAGCTGGTCTGTCATAATATAATAGAGACAGTAGATCTAGCTGGTCTGTCATAATATAATAGAGACAGTAGATCTAGCTGGCCTGTCATAATATAATAGATACTGTAGATCTAGCTGGTCTGTCATAATATAATAGAGACATTAGATCTAGCTGGTCTGTCATAATATAATAGAGACAGTAGATCTAGCTGGTCTGTCATAATATAATAGAGAGATTAGATCTAGCTGGTCTGTCATAATGTAATAGAGACAGTATATCTAGCTGGTCTGTCATAATATAATAGAGACAGAGATCTAGCTGGTCTGTCATAATATAATAGATACTGTAGATCTAGCTGGTCTGTCATAATATAATAGAGACATTCGATCTAGCTGGTCTGTCATAATATAATAGAGACATTAGATCTAGCTGGTCTGTCATAATGTAATAGAGACAGTAGATCTAGCTGGTCTGTCATAATGTAATAGAGACAGTAGATCTAGCTGGTCTGTCATAATATAATAGAGACATTAGATCTAGCTGGTCTGTCATAATATAATAGAGACAGTAGATCTAGCTGGTCTGTCATAATATAATAGAGACATGTAGATCTAGCTGGTCTGTCATAATATAATAGAGACATGTAGATCTAGCTGGTCTGTCATAATATAATAGAGACATTAGATCTAGCTGGTCTGTCATAATATAATAGAGACATTAGATCTAGCTGGTCTGTCATAATGTAATAGAGACATTAGATCTAGCTGGTCTGTCATAATGTAATAGAGACATTAGATCTAGCTGGTCTGTCATAATATAATAGAGACATTTGATCTAGCTGGTCTGTCATAATGTAATAGAGACATTAGATCTAGCTGGTCTGTCATAATATAATAGAGACAGTAGATCTAGTTGGCCTGTCATAATATAATAGATACTGTAGATCTAGCTGGTCTGTCATAATATAATAGATACTGTAGATCTAGCTGGTCAGTCATAATATAATAGAGGCATTTGATCTAGCTGGCCTGTCATAATATAATAGATACTGTAGATCTAGCTGGTCTGTCACAATATAATAGAGACATTAGATCTAGCTGGTCTGTCATAATATAATAGAGTCAGTAGATCTAGCTGGCCTGTCATAATATAATAGAGACAGTAGATCTAGCTGGTCTGTCATAATATAATATATACTGTAGATCTAGCTGGTCTGTCATAATATAATAGAGACAGTAGATCTAGCTGGTCTGTCATAATATAATAGAGACATTAGATCTAGCTGGTTTGTCATAATGTAATAGAGACATTAGATCTAGCTGGTCTGTCATAATATAATAGAGACATTAGATCTAGCTGGTCTGTCATAATATAATAGAGACATTAGATCTAGCTGGTCTGTCATAATATAATAGAGACAGTAGATCTAGCTGGTCTGTCATAATATAGTAGAGACAGTAGATCTAGCTGGTCTGTCATAATATAATAGAGACAGTAGATCTAGCTGGTCTGTCATAATATAATAGAGACAGTAGATCTAGCTGGTCTGTCATAATATAATAGATACAGTAGATCTAGCTGGTCTGTCATAATATAATAGAGACAGTAGATCTAGCTGGTCTGTCATAATATAATAGAGACATTAGATCTAGCTGGTTTGTCATAATGTAATAGAGACATTATATCTAGCTGGTCTGTCAAAATATAATAGATACTGTAGATCTAGCTGGTCTGTCATAATATAATAGAGACATTAGATCTAGCTGGTCTGTCATAATATAATAGAGACAGTAGATCTAGCTGGTCTGTCATAATATAGTAGAGACAGTAGATCTAGCTGGTCTGTCATAATATAATAGATACTGTAGATCTAGCTGGTCTGTCATAATATAATAGAGACATTAGATCTAGCTGGTCTGTCATAATTTAATAGAGACATTAGATCTAGCTGGTCTGTCATAATATAATATAGACAGTAGATCTAGCTGGCCTGTCATAATATAATAGATACTGTAGATCTAGCTGGTCTGTCATAATATAATAGAGACATTAGATCTAGCTGGTCTGTCATAATATAATAGAGACAGTATATCTAGCTGGTCTGTCATAATATAATAGAGACAGTAGATCTAGCTGGTCTGTCATAATATAATAGAGACAGTAGATCTAGCTGGTCTGTCATAATATAATAGATACTGTAGACCTAGCTGGTCTGTCATAATATAATAGAGACATTAGATCTAGCTGGTCTGTCATAATATAATAGAGACAGTAGATCTAGCTGGTCTGTCATAATATAATAGAGACAGTAGATCTAGCTGGTCTGTCATAATATAATAGAGACATTAGATCTAGCTGGTCTGTCATAATATAATAGAGACAGTAGATCTAGCTGGTCTGTCATAATATAATAGAGACAGTAGATCTAGCTGGCCTGTCATAATATAATAGATACTGTAGATCTAGCTGGTCTGTCATAATATAATAGAGACAGTAGATCTAGCTGGTCTGTCATAATATAATAGAGACAGTAGATCTAGCTGGTCTGTCATAATATAATAGAGAGATTAGATCTAGCTGGTCTGTCATAATATAATAGAGACAGTAGATCTAGCTGGTCTGTCATAATATAATAGAGACAGAGATCTAGCTGGTCTGTCATAATATAATAGATACTGTAGATCTAGCTGGTCTGTCATAATATAATAGAGACATTAGATCTAGCTGGTCTGTCATAATATAATAGAGACATTAGATCTAGCTGGTCTGTCATAATGTAATAGAGACAGTAGATCTAGCTGGTCTGTCATAATATAATAGAGACAGTAGATCTAGCTGGTCTGTCATAATATAATAGAGACATTAGATCTAGCTGGTCTGTCATAATGTAATAGAGACAGTAGATCTAGCTGGTCTGTCATAATATAATAGAGACAGTAGATCTAGCTGGTCTGTCATAATGTAATAGAGACAGAGATCTAGCTGGTCTGTCATAATATAATAGAGACATTCGATCTAGCTGGTCTGTCATAATATAATAGAGACAGTAGATCTAGCTGGTCTGTCATAATATAATAGATACTGTACATATAGCTGCTCTGTCATAATATAATAGATACTGTAGATCTAGCTGGTCTGTCATAATATAATAGAGACATTATATATAGCTGGTCTGTCATAATGTAATAGAGACATTAGATCCAGCTGGTCTGTCATAATATAATAGATACTGTAGATCTAGCTGGTCTGTCATAATATAATAGAGACATTAGATCTAGCTGGTCTGTCATAATATAATAGAGACATTAGATCTAGCTGGTCTGTCATAATATAATAGAGACAGTAGATCTAGTTGGCCTGTCATAATATAATAGATACTGTAGATCTAGCTGGTCTGTCATAATATAATAGAGACATTCGATCTAGCTGGTCTGTCATAATATAATAGAGACAGTATATCTAGCTGGTCTGTCATAATATAATAGAGACAGAGATCTAGCTGGTCTGTCATAATATAATAGATACTGTAGATCTAGCTGGTCTGTCATAATATAATAGAGACATTCGATCTAGCTGGTCTGTCATAATATAATAGAGACATTAGATCTAGCTGGTCTGTCATAATATAATAGAGACAGTAGATCTAGCTGGTTTGTAATAATATAATAGAGACATTAGATCTAGCTGGTCTGTCATAATGTAATAGAGACAGTAGATCTAGCTGGTCTGTCATAATATAATAGAGACAGTATATCTAGCTGGTCTGTCATAATATAATAGAGACATTAGATCTAGCTGGTCTGTCATAATGTAATAGAGACAGTAGATCTAGCTGGTCTGTCATAATATAATAGAGACAGTAGATCTAGCTGGTCTGTCATAATATAATAGAGACAGTTATCTAGCTGGTCTGTCATAATATAATAGAGACAGTAGATCTAGCTGGTCTGTCATAATATAATAGATTCTGTAGATCTAGCTGGTCAGTCATAATATAATAGAGACAGTAGATCTAGCTGGTCTGTCATAATATAATAGAGACAGTAGATCTAGCTGGTCTGTCACAATATAATAGAGACATTAGATCTAGCTGGTCTGTCATAATATAATAGAGACAGTAGATCTAGCTGGTCTGTCATAATATAATAGAGACAGTAGATCTAGCTGGTCTGTCATAATATAATATATACTGTAGATCTAGCTGGTCTGTCATAATATAATAGAGACAGTAGATCTAGCTGGTCTGTCATAATATAATAGAGACATTAGATCTAGCTGGTCTGTCATAATGTAATAGAGACATTAGATCTAGCTGGTCTGTCATAATATAATAGATACTGTAGATCTAGCTGGTCTGTCATAATATAATAGAGACATTAGATCTAGCTGGTCTGCCATAATATAATAGAGACAGTAGATCTAGCTGGTCTGTCATAATATAGTAGAGACAGTAGATCTAGCTGGTCTGTCATAATATAATAGAGTCAGTAGATCTAGCTGGCCTGTCATAATATAATAGAGACAGTAGATCTAGCTGGTCTGTCATAATATAATATATACTGTAGATCTAGCTGGTCTGTCATAATATAATAGAGACAGTAGATCTAGCTGGTCTGTCATAATGTAATAGAGACAGTAGATCTAGCTGGTCTGTCATAATATAATAGAGACAGTAGATCTAGCTGGTCTGTCATAATATAATAGAGACAGTTGATCTAGCTGGTCTGTCATAATATAATAGAGACAGTAGATCTAGCTGGTCTGTCATAATATAATAGAGACATTAGATCTAGCTGGTCTGTCATAATATAATAGAGGCAGTAGATCTAGCTGGCCTGTCATAATATAATAGATACTGTAGATCTAGCTGGTCTGTCACAATATAATAGAGACATTAGATCTAGCTGGTCTGTCATAATATAATAGAGACAGTAGATCTAGCTGGTCTGTCATAATATAATAGAGACAGTAGATCTAGCTGGCCTGTCATAATATAATATATACTGTAGATCTAGCTGGTCTGTCATAATATAATAGAGACATTAGATCTAGCTGGTCTGTCATAATATAATAGAGACATTAGATCTAGCTGGTTTGTCATAATGTAATAGAGACATTAGATCTAGCTGGTCTGTCAAAATATAATAGAGACATTAGATCTAGCTGGTCTGTCATAATATAATAGAGACAGTATATCTAGCTGGTCTGTCATAATATAATAGAGACAGTAGATCTAGCTGGTCTGTCATAATATAATAGAGACAGTATATCTAGCTGGTCTGTCATAATATAATAGAGACAGTAGATCTAGCTGGCCTGTCATAATATAATAGAGACATTAGATCTAGCTGGTCTGTCATAATATAATAGAGACATTAGATCTAGCTGGTCTGTCATAATATAATAGAGACATTAGATCTAGCTGGTCTGTCATAATATAATAGAGACATTAGATCTAGCTGGTTTGTCATAATGTAATAGAGACATTAGATCTAGCTGGTCTGTCAAAATATAATAGAGACAGTAGATCTAGCTGGTCTGTCATAATATAATAGAGACATTAGATCTAGCTGGTCTGTCATAATATAATAGAGACAGTAGATCTAGCTGGTCTGTCATAATATAGTAGAGACAGTAGATCTAGCTGGCCTGTCATAATATAATAGATACATTAGATCTAGCTGGTCTGTCATAATATAATAGAGACATTAGATCTAGCTGGTCTGTCATAATATAATAGAGACATTAGATCTAGCTGGTCTGTCATAATATAATAGAGACAGTAGATCTAGCTGGTCTGTCATAATATAATAGAGACATGTAGATCTAGCTGGTCTGTCATAATATAATAGAGACATTAGATCTAGCTGGTCTGTCATAATATAATATAGACAGTATATCTAGCTGGTCTGTCATAATATAATAGAGACAGTAGATCTAGCTGGTTTGTCATAATATAATAGATACTGTACATCTAGCTGCTCTGTCATAATATAATAGATACTGTAGATCTAGCTGGTCTGTCATAATATAATAGAGACATTAGATATAGCTGGTCTGTCATAATGTAATAGAGACATTAGATCCAGCTGGTCTGTCATAATATAATAGATACTGTAGATCTAGCTGGTCAGTCATAATAT